>NW_006921967.1:2415584-2453953 GCF_000298275.1 Orycteropus afer afer | reverse complement strand
TCAATGACATGAGACAAAGTATATGTGAACTGCTATATGAAAAGTGAATTTACTCTGTAAATCTTCACCCAAATCCTAATTAAAAAAAAAAAAAACTTTCAGTATTTCTGTTGGATTTTTTCTTCAGTTATTTCAGCTTAAGGAATATTGAACATGTTTTTCTCTTTTAGTTTTCTAGCTCCGTGTCTTTACACATTTCATTGTAATATTTTACTTTCTCTTCTCAAGCTGCCCTTTGAAATCTTCTGTTTAGCTCTTTTACTTCATCATTTATTCCATCTGCTTTAAGTATTCTATTTTCAGTATCAAGTGTCAGAGTTTTATCTGACATCCATTTTGGTCTTTTCTTTCATCCCTGTGTTTTTAATGAACTTTCGTTTTCTTCTTGAATGATGTTCTTGATATCATCCCACAACTCCTCTGGTCTTCAGTCATTGGTGATCAATGCATCAAATATATTCTTCTGATGGTCTCTATATCCAGGTGGGACATACTTAAGGTTGTATTTTGGCACCTGTGGACATGTTTTAATCTTCATCAGCTTTAACTTAAAATTTTGTATGTGAGCAATTGATACTCTGTTCTGTAGATACCCCCTGGCTTTGTTCTGACTGATGATATTGAGCTTCTCTATTGCCTCTTTCCACAGATGTAGTCAATTTGATTTCAGTGTATTCCATCTGGCAAGAACCACATGTATGCTCACCATTCATGTTGTTGAAAAAAAAGGTATTTGCAATAAATAAGTCATGTTGTTATTGTTGTTGTTTGCCGTCGAGTCGGCCCCGACTCATAGCGACCCCTCCTTGGGTTTCCGAGGCAGTATCACTACGGAAGTAGGATTGCCCAACCTTCCTTCCGAGGAGTGGCTGGTGGGTTTGAACTGCCAGCCTTCTGCTGAGCAGTCAAGTGCCTTAGGCACTATGCTACCAGAGCTCCTAAAATAAGTCATAGGTCTTGGAAAATTCTCTTTTGTTATCTCCAACATCATTTCAATTATTACTAAGACCATATTTTTCAAATACCAATGTTTCTTCTTAGTTTCCAACTTTTGTATTCCAATCCCTAGTAATTATCAATACATCTTCATTGCATCTTTGATCAATATCAGACTGCAGAAGTTGGTAAAAAATCAATTATGTCATCTTTGGCTTAGAGCTTGGTGCAAAAATTTGAATAATAATCTTAGCAACATGTCTTCCTTGTACATGTATGGATATTGTCCTTTCACTGACAGCATTGTACTTCAGAATAGATCCTGAAATGGTCTTTTTTGATGATGAATGACATGCCATTACTCTTCAGTTTGTCATTTTCAGCATAGTAGACCATATGATTGTCCAATTCAAAATGGCCTGTACAAGTCCATTTCAGCTCACTAATGCCTAAGATATCAATCTTTATGTGTTCTGTTTCATTTCTGACAACTTCTAGTGTTTCAATTATTGATGGATGTTTGCAGCTGTTTCTTCTCATTTGGAGTCATGCCACAGCAGCAAATAAAGATCTTGAAAACTTTACTCTATCCATGTCTTTAAAGTCAACTCTACTTTGAGGAGGCAGCTCTTCCCCAGTTGTATTCTGAGTGCCTGCCAATCTGAGGGGCTCATCTTCTGGCACTATATCAGATAATCTTCCACTGCTATATATAAGGATTCTTGTTTTTTCAGAAGTATACCACATGTCTTTCCTAGAGAAAGGTTATATTTTGCATTAAAGTCAGTGTGGATCTGAAATAAGAATAAGAAGTTTCTGTGAATGAGACAGAGCAGGAGAAATAGGAAGCAGTCACAGATGAATTACACACATGGTGGTCTTTGTGGAATTAAAGGATAGAATCTCAGAAAAATGGGGAATTGGCTATTTTAGCATTGGCATGCCATTCTTGAGAAGAAGCACTCTGAGTCTGGTCAAATGTTATGCTATATTGTCTCACAGACATACAATGAACCAGGTAGTTAATATCATAAAATTGATTAAAAAAAAAAAAAAGTTTGGCCACAAAGTATGAAAATAAATGCCTTCTGCCTAGGTATGCAAAGAAGGCTGATCTAGGATTGCTTTCACACTTCAAATGACTACCTCTTAAAAGCAGTTGATGCTCAGAATTTGAGGCAGAGAAAGAATACAATACTTTCTCATGGATTTAGAAGCTCCTTAACTAAGGAGTAAGACCTAGCACATGGAGGGAGATGGTAGAAGAGAAGATCTGTTTTAGCAGAAGTAGAGCAAGTAGGAACAGGAATCTCCCTTTATGTGCTGCCACATGAGGACAGCCACAATAGTTGCCGGGAAAGCACTGACAGCAGGGCAAATCCTGAGGGAGCAACTGCAGGAAATATCAGGCTGCCTGGTCAGAAGAAGAGTTCTCAGTACCCATGTTCACCAGACATAGCAGATTAGCACATTCAGCCCATAGCTGAATGCTCCCAGGTCACAGCAAAACACAGGACAAAGTGAAGTGGATTTGCTCACATTAAGGTTTATCAGATAATCATAAACCCAAGTGCTAATTTGTTCGTTTGGGAAATGGGGAGCTGAGAGACAAAGGAAGGGGTTCTGATAGAGAAAGGAAGGGGTTTTGGTGACTAACAACACTTTGGTCATTATCTATTCCAACATTTAGGAAAACTGGTTTCTCCAAACTTAAGATTACATATGATTGCCATCACTGTCGGTATGATTTGATTTCTATCTCCATTTATCTCATGGAAATTTTCAGATGGAATCCTATAGTTGATTTGCATTTTGAAGTTGTAGCTACTTGATTATATAATCCCTTAGGACTGCTCAGATCATCAAATGATGCTAAGCTGTCTTTGATAACAGAAAAAATAAGCTTATTTACTTTTCACACCTTTGACTCAACTAGAATAGTTAATAAATTCTTTGTAAGAGTAAATATTTTTTCTCCTTTAGTCTATGAAATATGCATACAATTAATAAATATTATGAATAATTTATGAAAGTCACTATTCTATTACTGTTTAAGCAGGAATTGAATATATTACTGCTTACAAAATTGCTAAATTCAGAAAGAGGAGAGAAGCTATTTTGGGCTACTAAACAGCTATTGGTTAACAGTAAGTATTAAGAAGTATGGGAAATTTGAAAGTTTTGAGTTTACATCTTCTGTGACTGCATGAACATCTGCTTATACATTTTGCATTTACTTGCAATTTTGAGATATTCTAATTTTTATACTCCTGAAAAAATACTAATATTTAAAAGTTATTTTTCTCTAATAAAAATTATGGAGCTCTGGTAGTACAGTGGCTAAAGCATTTGACAGCTAACCAGAAGGCTGGCGGTTCAAACCCACCAGCCACTCCTCGGAAGGAAGGTTGGGCAATCCTACTTCGTAGTGATACTGCCTCGGAAACCCAAGGAGGGGTTGCTATGAGTTGGGGCCAACTCGACGGCACATAACAACAACAAATAACAATAAAAATCATATACATTCAGAACAACAAGTCATTGCCCCTTTACTTTATTAGAGTGAAAAGGTATGTGTGAAACCAGGGAGAAGAAATGGTATCTACTTGGTGACATTTCTCCAGACAAGGTGTTTTAGAGCCTGAGAAAATAAGAGAACTTTCTCTGCTGCTGCCATCTTGTGGCCTAATACGTATGAACAAATGAAGAATCATCAGCCACAATATATTGAGTACTTTCCTCTGGAATTAAAAAAAAACAGGTAAATAACTAACTAGCTATTTAGAAATAAATATTATAACATGTATTACATATAAAATAGTTATATTGGCATATTAATTTATCAAGTATTTATTCATATATAAAATACTTATGTTACATAACATAGATTAATATAACTTTTATCTTGAAAGAATCTTAGAAATTATCTAATCAATTGTTTTAAATTGACATCATAAAATAGTGACAAAGCCTTATTTTGCTTTCCACTACATCGTGACTGGGTAAATGGAACAAATATATATAGGTAGTGAGAAAAAATATGGCCCTTTACAGTATATAAGATAAATAATATTGGGAAATAAACTTTCTTTATTTTTATAAGAATAACTAGAAATAATATTGATAATAATGTAAAACTAAAGTGATAAATAAAATACACATGTTGAGCATCTATGATATATAAGGCTTTTTTGGAGAACAATTTGCCGATACCAATGAATAGCTTAAATGTGGAAACACTGTAACCGATAAATTTCACTTCTTAGTATCTCTACTGGAAAAAATAGCCCCCCCAACCCCAATTCATATTCACCTGTGAATGTCGATCTGTAAAGTGACTATTTGGAAAGAAGGTCTTTGCATATATGAGCAAGTTAAAATGAGGTCACCCTGTATTTGAGTGGGCTGTAAATTCAATATGACCAGTGTCTTTTTCAGAAGGACATTGGTCATAGAAACATACATAGGAAGAAAGCCATTTGATGAGGGAAGCAGTGATTGGAGACCTTAATCTACAAGCCAAGGAATGTTAAGAATTTCCAGGAGCCACCAACCAGAAGCTAGGAAGAAAAAAAGAAAGATTCTTCTCTTGACCTTCAGAAGGACCATGGCCCTGCCTGAACCTTGATTTTGAACTTCTAGACTCCAGTACTGTAAGAGAACAATATTCTTGTCTTAAGCCACCCAGTTTGTGACAATTTGTTAAGGTGGCCCTCGGAAGATAATGCAGTACTTATCTTTAAAATATAATCACATATGTTTACCATGAGATTTATCCAGTCAATTTCATTTCATCATTCTTTTTAAGTATAAGTTCTCTTAAGCAACCTCTTCTTAATGTACTCACTAGATTGAACCATGCTGTTCATTCCCACTGTTAAATATACAACTAGGGCCCACAGCCCATAGAAAGATAAGCATGTGGTTGCCATCCTCAAACCCTCTGTACTTCTATTCCCATGTGTTGACTGGCATGCTTACCAAAACTCAACATGGTTGATTCCAGCCCTACTAATGCTAGTGGAACTTACTAGTCACAATTCATAATTTAATATATTAAACTAATAAAATTTGAGTGTGGAAATAAAGGAAATTGACAGAATTTTTTAAAACAATGTTTTGAAAAGACAAGATTGAGACAAATTACTAAAAATAGTCCTTATTTGGAGTTTTGTAGTAAAACAATTGATGTAGACTCTCTCTTTAGAAAATTGTTGCAAACTGGTGTGAAAAGACTGTACATTGAAAACTGGATACAAAACAATTAAGAAGAATTAATAGTTAATGACATTGTTCTCAGTGAGGGTGGTAAGACTATGGGTCTCTTTTTCAATTTAGCATTTTTAAGTATGAGTGACAAAGATGGGGAAAATGTCATAATAAAATTGTAAGAAAATGCTAAAATAAACATTCAGGGATGTTGATAAAATCAGACTAAATCTGAAAGGTAAGAGGGTAAACTAAGACAAAATGAATGAATACAATGAAGGAATGCAGTCATCTGTGGCATACTTCTCAGGATACTCTACACTTTCAGTGCTTGTACATAAACGTGGAATGTTGGTCCACAGGCAGAACCAAAAATATATCTCTCACTAGGAAACATACTAACTTCAAAGAAAAATGGTTTATTTTTAAATGTTTTTTAGCCAAAAGTGTGTATATACATATGTATAACTTCGAAATTGGAAAAATGAACTTGAAAGCCTATGATGTTCTAACAATGATTCAATTAACAAACATTTATTGAGATATGAAATAAGGATAGTGTACAAATATTACTACATATGGTGGAAATGATAAGTGACAAAATAAAGCAGAAATTACATTGGTTGAGAAAAGCTAGATTTTCAAGAGAAGATGTTTAAATTAAGGCTTGAGAGGTGAGTAGATTTTATTATGATGAGATAGAGACATAAAGAAGAAGAAAGGGCATTCCAAGTAAGAATAACAGTATGAGTAGAGTCATGGCAGCAGGAAAATGTTGGGCATGTGTCAAGCACAGTGAGAAGTTAAGTTTAACTGGTAAGTAAAATGAAATGAATAAAATTTGTAAAAGTGAGTTGGAGCCTGCTCATGGAGGAATACGCAAGATACACTAAGCGATTTGGGACTCATTTTCTAGACCGTGTTATGCCACTCTCATACTTTAATCCCATTTGTGGTCTTCTATTGTACACTGAGTAATCAGATCCTTCACCATAGCCCATGGTAGCCCTACACCGTCACCCCCTATTTCTCTTGGACTTCATCTCATGCCACTTTTCCTCTTGCTCACTAGGTTTTTTCATACTGGCCCTTGTCTTGAATACCTCAGATTCATTACCAAATTGGGGTCTTTTCCTTGCAGTTTTCTCTTAGAATACTCTTCATTTCAGATATTTACATGCCTATCTTCTTGATGAGTCAGGTCCAATGTTGTCCTTCAGAGAGATTTTGCCTAACTATCCAGCATAGCCCCCATTAACAGCACTCTCCATCACATCACTAAATTTAATTATTTTAGAACGTTCACCATTATCTTAAATTGCTTTTTCAATGTGTTCACATGTTTATGTACTGTCTATCTTCCCCAGTAGAACATCAACTACTTGAAACAAAGAACTTGCCTATTTTGTTCACTGTTTTATCTTTACTCACTGCCATCAAGTCAATTTGACTCATAACCACCCCTCCTTGGGTTTCTGAGGCAGTATCTCTATGGAAATAGATTACCCAATCTTCCTTCCAAGGAGTGGCTGGTGGTTTTGAATTGCCTGCCTTCTGGTTTGCAGTCAAATGCCTTAGGCACTATGCCACCAGAACTCCTATTTTATCTTTAGTACCTAAAATTGTTGTTATTTTTGTGTGCCGTTGAGCCAATTCTGACTCATGGTGGCCTAATATGACAGAACAGAAATGTCCTATAGGATTTCCTAGGCTGTAATCTTTACAGGAGCAGATCAACTGGTCTTTTCTCCCATGGAGCAGCTGGTGAGTTTGAACTGCTGGTCTTTTGGTAAGCAGCAAAGCATTTCACCATTGTGCTACCAGGACTCCTAATATCTAGAATGTTGTTGTTGTTATGTGTCATCAAGTAGCATCTGACTCACAGCAACCCCTCCTTGAGTTTCCGAGGCAGTATCACTAGAGAAGTAGATTGCCCCATCTTCCTTACAAGAATATCTAGAATAGGGGCTGGCAATTTGGAACTCAACAAATACTTTGAATGAATGAATGCATGAATGGCAAGGACAGCTATAGGGAAATGTGCATTAATATGATAATGGGCAGAAGTTGTATGGTAGGAGATTGCAAAAGATAATATAATATTGATGATCAAGGTACAACACCTAATATTTGTGAAAATTTTCCCCTGTGAGTCAGAGTTAAGATATCTAAGTACTATCCTTAACAGATATCCTTCACACACCCATTTATTCTAACAGCTTTTAAATCCTTATCTCTTCAACTAACCATTTTCCTGAAGTCCAGATATAATTAAGAAAATATTTACTAGATATTATCTGTACACCCCATAAGCATATCAAAATCAGCCTGTTCAAAAAAGCATGCTTCAATTCTTTCTCCTCCTTTATGAGGAAGTCAAATTATTTGGAAAATGCTACTTCTTATTCTACTACTAGATATATGACCTTGGGCAAATCATTTTACCATTCTGGGTCTATTTTATCTGTAAAGTGAAAAAGTGGGTCTAGGTGACCTCTACTGTTTCTTCTTACTTTATATTTCTATGATTTAATGATTGAGTTACAGTAAGCCGTTCTTTTCTCCAAAGCATTATATCTCAGTAGCCGCAAAAAAAGGACCAGGCCAACAAAAGTCCTATTAGAACCACACTGGATATAGTCAAATAAACTTTAAATGTTAAGCCATTTTCTGATAGAATCCACAATTCCAGATTCCCTTCCTGTAATTCAAAAACATTCTTAAGAAGATGTACCTCTGAGTATCACATTCTCCACCTGTTATTTATGCAACAGATAATTTGGAATTCAGAGCCAAAACATATTACATGCCCCTGCTTACTTTACCTTCCTAAATTCTATTCATATTTTAAGATTTTGGTTAATATCTTCCTCCTGATTGAAGGGACTACTTTTACCTTCATCTGACCACCTTTGCTTCTCATTTGCCACTTGATGTCTTTTTCTCTCAGTCACTTTTTTACATTATTGTTGTAGTTAGCTGCCACGAAGTTTGTTCTGACTTGCAGTGACTCCAGGTACAACAGAATGAAACACTGCTCAGCCTGTGCCATCTTCACAATCATTGCTATGCTTGAGCCCATTGTTGCAGCCATTGTGTCAATCCATCACATTGGGGGCCTTTCCTTTGTTTGCTGACCCTCTGCTTTACCAAGCATGGTATCTCTTTCCAGGGATGGTCTCTTAAAGTCTGGCCATCATAGCTTCTAAGGAGCATTCTGTCTGTACTCTCTCCATAACTGATCTGTTCATTGTTCTATCACTACATGGTATATTCAATATTCTTCACAATACCCCAATTCAAAACATTGATTCTTCTGCAGTCTTCTTTCTCATTGTGCAGTTCTCAAATGCATATGAGGCTAATGAAAATACCATGGCATAAGTCAGGTACACCTTAGTCTTCCAAGTGGCTCTTAAACACTTTAAAAAGTTATTTTGCAGCAGATTTGTCCAATGCAATACATTATTTGATCTTATTTATTTTTAAAAATGCATTTTATTGAAATATAATTTATGTACAGTGAAATACACAAAACTAAAGTGTCATGGGTCAATGCATTTTTATTTATTTATTTATTATTACTATTATTTTTTTGCAGTATTCCCTCTTCTTCCCTCCCACCCCTCATAACCAACAAAGAATGTTTCTTACCATATTGCCTTGGAAACCCAAGGAGGGGTCGCTGTGGATCGGATCCGACTTGACGGGAGTGAGTTTATATATAAACCTTTACTTGACTTTTTACAATAATGAACTAAAATTATATTTGTCCTTCTGTGATTGACTTATTTCACTCAGCATAATGTCCTCCAAGTTCATCCATGTTATGCGGTGTTTTGCAGAAAGTGGTGCATTAAAGTCTCCTACTATGACTGTGGAGTCATCTATTTGTCTTTTCAGTTCACATAGAGTCTGGTTTATGTATTTTGGGGCTCTTTCCTTGGGTGCATAGATATCTGTTAGTGTTATGTCCTCTTGATCAATCAATCCTTTAATCATTATATAATGTCCTTCCTTGTCCCTTATGGTGGTTTTTGCCTTAAAGGCAATTTTATCAGAAATTAATGTTGCCACTCCTGCTTTTTTATGATTGCCTTTTACTTGATATATCTTTTTCCAACCTTTGATTTTTAGTCTGTTTTTTTTCTTTCTTTCTAAAGTATGTCTCTTGTAGACAGCATATTCATGGGTTATGTTTTCTTATCCAATCTGCCACTCTCCATTTTTTGAGTGGTGCATTTAATCCTTTGATATTCAGTGCAACTATTGACAAGTATGAATTTGTTGCTGTCATTTTGTTAAGTGCTTTTCTGTGGCATTGATTTTTTTTGATTTCTTGACTGCTGCTCTTATGGGCATTGATTGTGGATCCAAGTAAAATGAAATCTTTCACAACTTGAATTGTTTCTTCTTTTATCATGATTTTTCTTATCAGTCCAGTTCTGAGGATTTTTGTTTTCTTTGTGTTGAGGTGTACTCTATACTGAAGGCTGTAGCCTTGGATCTTTATTACTAAATGCTTCTTCTTCACTTTCAGCCAGCAAGGTTGTGTCATCTGCATATTGCAGGTTGTTAATGAGTCTTCCTCCAGTCCTGATGCCATGTTCTTCTTCATATAATCCAGCTTCTTGAATTATTTGCTCAACTTACAGACTGAATAAATATGGTAAAAGTAAACGACCTTGACATACACCTTTCCTGATTTTAAACCATGAACTATACCTTTGTTCTATTCCAGTGACTGAATCTTGATCTACGTATAGATTCCTCATGAGCACATTTAAGTATTCGAGAATTCCTCTTCTTCACAATGTTATCAATAATTTCTTATGATCCACACAGTTGAAATCCTTTGAACAGTCAATAAAACACAGGTAAACATCTTTCTAGTATTTTTGCTTTCAGCCAAGATCCATCTGATATCAGCAATGATATGCCTCATGCCATGCTCTCTTCTGAATCCAGCTTGAATTCTGGAAATTCTTTTATGTACTGCTGCAAATATTTTTTACTTACCTTCAGCAAAATTTAGTTCCATGTGATATCAATGATATTGTTCAATAATGTCTACATTATGTAGGATCACCTGTCTTTGAAATGGACACAAATATGGATCTTTTCCAGTTAGTTGGCCTGGTAGCTGTCTTCCACATTTCTTGGCACAATTGAGTGATCACTTCCAGTGCTGCATCCATTTGTTGAAATAACTAAATTGGTGTTCCATCAATATCTGAAGCCTTGTTTTTCACCAATTCCTTCAGTACAGCTTCAACTTCCTCCTTCAATATCATTAGTTCTTGATCATATGCTACCTCCTGAAATGGATGAACACTGACCAATTCATTTTGGTACAGTGACTGTATATTCATCCCATCTTCTTTTGATGCTTCCTGCATCATTAAATATTTTTCCCATAGACACCTTCAATATCACAACCCAAAACTTAAATTTTTCTTCAGTTCTTTCAGATTGAGGAATTCTGAGTGTGTTCTTTCCTTTTGATTTTCCAACTCTAGGTCTTTGCAGATTTATTCATAATATTTTACTTTGTCCTCTCAAGCTGTCCTTTGAAATCTTTTCAACATTTTACTTCATCATTTCTCTCCTTTGCATTAGCTTCTCTTCTTTCAAGACCAAGTTACAAAGTCTCTTCTGATATCCTTTTTTGTCTTCTCTTTCTTTCCTGTCTTTTTAATTTAGTTTGCTTTCTTCGTGTATTATGTCCTCAATGTCATCACACAACTTGTTTTGTCTTCAGCCACTGGTGTTCCACAGGTCAAATGTATTCTTGAGATGGTCTCTGTGACAGTTGGAGCTGTTTGTCAACTTGGCTGGACTACAATTCTGTGTGGTTTAAGCAATTTTGATGTGGATTGTTCCAATGATGGGATCAGATGTATATATATTGAGCAACCAATCTGTTGAAAGGAAGTTTCCCTAGGGGTGTGGCCTGCTTCCAGTATATTTATGGACACCCTGAGAAAAGAGACACTCTTCTATGGATCAGGATTCTGTGTGCTACCTACAACTATCCATGAGTGAACAGTACACCATTCGGCCTGGAGATCTTGGATTTGTCATTTGTTGCAGTCAACAGCCAGTATATTGCCTGCCAACCTTGAGTTTCTCAGCCCCTGCAGCTGCATGAGTCAGGAAAGGCCTCTAGCTGATGTTTGATCCAAGAACTTGGGACTTGCCAGCTTATAGAAGTATGTGAGCCATTTTCCTAAGATAAATTTCTCTTTCTCTCTCTCCCTCTATATAAGCTTTACTGGTTTTGCTCTCTAAAGAACCCAGTCTAACATAGTCTCCAAATTCAAGTAGGATATAGTCAAGGCCATATTTTAGCTCTTTTTATCAATTTTCTTCAACTTCAACTGGACTTTTTTTCAATTTTCTTCAACTTCAACTTTAACTTGCAAATGTGCAATTGATGGTCTGTTCCATAGTCAGTCCCTGGCCGTGTTCTCACTGATGATATTGAGCTTCTCCATAGTCTCTTTCTACAGATGTATTTAATTTAAGGCCCAGGACAGCTAGGTGGAAATGCAGTGCTCAGAGCTTCTGGGGTGACTTTATTCAAGGCCAGGGCCCTAAAAAAGTGGGGAAGTGAGAGTGGTTAGGAACAACTAAGGGAAATGAACTCGTCTGTCAGTTTGTTGTCCTGTAGTGGCTTGCATGTTGCTTTAAGGCTGAAGGCTACGCCCAGTGTTGTAGAATGCCAGCAGAGTTACCCATGGTGGACAGGTTTCAGTGGCGCTTCCAGACTAAGACAGACTTGGAAGGAGGAAGAGGTCATCCACTTCTCAAACAACTGGCCAGTGAAAACCTTACGAATAGCAGTGAAACACTGTCTGATATATTACTGGAAAACATTACGAATAGCTCTGAAACATCATCTGATATAGTGCCAGCAGATGAGCCCATCAGGTCAGAAGGCACTCAAAAAATGACAGGAAGAGCTGAGTTCTCAAAGTAGACACCACCATAATGATATGGATGGAGTAAAGCTTTTGGGATCTCCAATGCCTGATGTGGTATGACTCAAAATGAGTAGAAACAGCTGCAAACATCCATCAATAATTGGAACATGGAATGGACGAAGTATGGATCTAGGAAAATTGGAAGTTTTCAAAAAACATCCCACAGAATGTTTTCAAAAAAGGAATGGAATACATAAAGATCAATATCCAAGGCATTAGTGAGCTGAAAGGGACTGGTTTTGGCAATTTTGAATCAGACAACCAAACCATATGATCTACTATGCCAGGAATGACAAATTGAAGAGGCATGGTGTAGCATTCATCATCACAAGACTGTTTCACTATCTCTCCTGAAGTACAATGTTGTCAGTGATAGGATAATATTCATACACCTACAAGAAAGACCAGTTAATATGACTATTATTCAAATATGTGCACCAACCACCAAAGCCAAAGATGAGGAAATTAAAGATTTCTACCAACTTCTGCAGTCTGAAATTGACCAAACATACAGTCAAGATGTGTTGATTATCACTGGTGACTAGAATGCAAAAGTTGGGAAGAAAAAAAAAAAAAAAGAATCACTGCTATTTGGAAAATATGGCCTTGGTGATAAAAAATAAAGCTGGAGATCACATGATAGAATTTTGCATGACCAATTATTTATTCACTGCAAATACTTTTTTTCCAACAACATAAATGACAACTATACACATGGCCTTCACTGGATGAAATCCATAGGAATCAGATTGACTACATCTGTGACGAGAGATGATGGAGAAGTTCAATATCTTCAGCCAAAACAAGATCAAGAGCTGATTGTGAAACAGACCATCAATTGCTCATAGGCAAGTTCAAGGTGAAGCTGAAGACAAAAAAAGAAGTCCACGAGAGCCAAAATATGACCTTGATAATATCCCTCCCAAATTTAAAGACCATCTAAAGACTAGATTTGATGCCTTGAACACCAATGCCCGAAAACCAGAAGAATTGTGGGATGACATCAAGAACATCATCTATGAAGAGAGCAAGAGGTCATTAAAAAGACAGGAAAGGAAGAAAAGATCAAAATGGATGTCAGAAAAGACTCTGAAACTTGTCCTTGAGTGGAGAATAGCTAAAGCAAATGGAAAATATGACCAGATAAAAGAGCTTAACAGAAAATTTCAAAGAGCAGTTCGAAAAGACAAAGCCAATTATTATAAAGAAAGGTGCAAAGACCTGGAGTTAGAACCAAAAGGGAAGAACATGCTCAGCATTTCTCAAGCTGAAAGAACTGAAGAAAAAATTTAAGCCTCCAGTTACAATACTGAAAGATTCTATGGGAACAGTATTGAATGATGCAGGAAACACTAAAAGAAGATAGAAGAAATACACAATCACTATACCAAAAAGAATTCCTTGATGTTCACCTATTTCAAGAGGTGGCATATGATCAAGAACTAATGGTATTGAAGGATGAAATTGAAGTTTCACTGAACGAATTGGTGAAAATCAAGGCTCTAGGAATTGATGGAACACCCACTGAGATGTTTAAACAAATGGATGCCATGCTGGAGGAACCCACTTACCTATGCTGAGACATTTGGAAGACAGCTACCTGGCCAACTGACTGGAAGAGATCCATATTTGTACCTATTCCAAAAAAAAAAAAGTGATCCCACAGAATGTGGAAATTATTGAACAATATCATTAATATCACATGCAAATAATATCTTGCTGAAAATAATTCAAAAATGGTTGCAGCAGTATATTGACAGAGAACTTCCAGAAATGCAAGCTGGGTTCAGAAAAGGATATAGTATGAGAGATATCATTGTTGATGTCAGATGGATCTTGGCTCAAAGCAAAGAACACCAGAAAGATGTTTACTTGTGTTTTATTGACTATGTGCTATGTGTGGATCATAACAAATTATGAATAACATTGAGAAGAATGGGAATTCCAGAACACTTAATTGTGCTCATGAGGAACCTGTCCATAGATAAGGGGGCTGCCATTCAAACAGAACAAGGGAATGCTGCAGGGTTTAAAATCAGGAAGGGAGCACATCAGGGTTGTATCTTCTCACCATACTTATTCAATGTGTATGCAGAGCAAATAATCTGAGAAGATGAGTCTCATGAAGAAGAATGTGGCATCAGGTTTGGAGGAAGACTCATTAACAACCTGTGATATGCAGATGAAACAACTATCCTTGTTGAAAGTGAGGATGACTTAAAGTACTTAATGATGAAGATCATTAAGACTACAGTCTACAGTATAGCTTACACCTCAACATAAAGAAAACAAAAATCCTCACAACCAGTTCAATAAACAGCTTCACGATGGATGGAGAAAAGATTGAAGTTGTCAGGGACTTCATATTACTTGATTCTAAAATCAACACTGATGGAAGCAGCAGTCCAGACATCAGATGACGTATTGCATTGGGCAAAACTGCTGCAAAAGACCTTTCTCAAGTGATGAAGAGCAAAGATGTCTCCTTGAAGACTAAGGTGTGCCTAACCCAACCTAGGCTCTTGCACAATTTCTCTCAGAAAGATCAGCACAAGGCCAGTCTCCATGAGGTGGAGGTTAAAGATGTCCCAAATGTGAAAACTACCGTACTACTCCATCATTTCAGACATTAACTACTCCTCCTCCCAGTAATTTCCCCAGTCTTAGGGTTCTGTATTTCGCTGTAATGCCTCACAGAACTCACAGACATCCAAGGGTTCGTCTCACATAGTAGTGGTGAAGGCTGGCAGGCTGGCGAGTCCCAGGTCTGTGAGTAGGTCTGGAGGATCCTCCCAACTCTTGGGGTTTGATGAACCTCGATCAGCAGATAAGATGATGGCTGCTGTCCCAAATCCAGGGGTGATATGAGGATGATCCAAGACACAAAACTAGAGCAAGAAGAGGGCAAATCTTCCCAGGAGATTCGTAGGTATACCCTCAAGGAAGCTAAGGTTGGTGATTTGAATTATACCCTCCAGCAAGGCAGGACTCAAGATACATTCCACCTGTGTTGCCCCAACAGAAATAACCTAAATCCCATCACAGAGTCGATTGCCAGTCATTATAGGGAATGACTACTACCAGCTGCCCAGCCAAGTTGATACGTAACCTTAACTACCACAACACCCCAAACAGGCATGGGTAATGGGATTTACAAAACATCACAGAATGGAGGACAATGGCTAGAAGGGCCACATCAAGCAATTCAATGCACTAGGGTATTTTCAGTTGCCTCTTATGCACGTGAGAGCTGGACTATGAGGAAGACTGAAGAAGAATTGATGCTTTTGAATTGCAGTGTTGGAGAAGAATGCTAAGAGTACCTTGGACTTCTAAAAGGACTATAATATCTGTCCTGGAAGAAGTATATCCAGAATGCTCCTTGGGAGCAAGAATGGCTAGACTTCATCTCACTTACTTTGGTCATGTTGTCAGGAGGAACCATTCCCTGGAGAAGAATATCATGCTTGGTAAAGCAGAGGGTCAATGATGAAGGGGAAGCACTTAAACAAGATGGATTGACAAAGTGACTACAACAATGGGCTCAGGTATAATAAGGATAGTGAGGCTGGCACAGGACTGGGAAGTGTTAGGTTCTGGTGTGCATAGTGTTGCTTATGAGTCAGAGATTACTTGTTGGCACCTAACAGCAACAACAACACTCAATTTAATTCCTCTGTATTCCATCTGGCTAGGTCCATGTGTACGGATGTCATTTGTGTTAAAAATATGTATTTGCAATTAATGAGTCCTTGGTTGTGTATAATTCTATCATATGATTCCTGTTGTCATTTCTATCACCAAGGCAATAATTTGCAACTGCCTATGCATCTTCTTTGCTTCCAACGTTCTCATTCCAATCATCAGTACATCTTAGTTGCATCTTTGGTTAATTTCAGACTGCAGAAGTTGGTAAAAATCTTCAATTTTTTCATCTTTGGCTTTAGTGGTTGGTGCATAAATTTGAACAATAGACATATTAACTGGTCTTTCTTGTAGGCATATTGATATTATCCTATCCTGACAATATTGTACTTCAGCACTGATTATGAAATATCTTTTTTGATAATGAATGTGATGTCATTTCTCTTTAAATTCTCATTCCCAGCATAATAGACCACATGATTGTCCACTTCCAAATGGCCAATATCTGTGCATTTAAGTTTACTAATGCCTAGGTTATTGATCTTTTGCATTCCATTCCATTTTTTACAGCATTCAAGTTTCCCAGATTTATATTCCATATATTTATATTCTGGTTATTATTGGATGTTTGCATCTGTTTCTTCTCATTTTGAGTCATGGCAGCAAAAGAAGGTCCAGAAAGCTGTACTCCAACCCCGTCAAGAGGTAGACTCTACTTTGATGAGGCATCTCTTCCCTAGTCATATTTTGATTGCTTCCAACCTGAGGGGTTTATATTCCACCAATTTATCAGAAGAATATTTTCCTGCTAGTCATAAGGTTTTCAGTGGCCTACTTATTTGTTGTTGCTCAGAGGTTGACCTGTCTATGTCCTTCCTCCTATCCTGTCTTAGACTGGAAGGTCTGCTGAAAACTGTCAATCATGTGTGACCCTGTTGGCATTTGAAATACTCGTGACATATCTTCCAGCATGACATGATAAAATGACAAGTGAGCTGTAGTTGAGATTTATATATATACATACATATATATAAAACCAAAAAAAAAAAAAAAAAAACTTCACTGCCATCGAGTCAATCCCAACTCATAGTGACCCCTCCTTGGGTTTCGGAGGCAAAATCTCTACAGAAGTAGAGTGTGTGTGTGTGTGTGTGTGTGTGTAGGAGCTCTGGTAGCATAGTGCCTAAGGCATTTGACTGCTAACCAGAAGGCCAGTGGTTCAAACCCACCAGCCACTCCTCAGAAGGAAGGATAGGCAATCTACTTCTGTACGGATATCGCCTCAGAAACCCAAGCAAGGGTCACTATGAGTTGGGTTCGATGCAATGGCATGTAACAACAACATGTGTGTGTATATGTGTGTGTGTGTGTGTATGTATATATGTATGTATATGTATATACATATATATGGGAGCTCTGATAGCGTAATGCCTAAGGCATTTGACTACTAACCAGAAGACTGGTGGTTCAAACCCATGAGCCACTCCTTGGAAGGAAGATTGGGCAACCTACTTCTGTAGTGATACTGCCTCAGAAACCCAAGGAAGTGTCATTATGAGTCGGATCTGACTGATGGCAGTGAGTTTGGAGTTTTTTGAGATACACACATATATGTGTGTGTGTGTGTGTGTGAATACACACACATGCACACACACACATATGTACATTATATTCTCCAATTTAAGGAGTTCTGGTGGCATAGCACCTAAGGCATTTGACTATTAACCCAAAGGTTGGCTGTTCAAACCCACCAGCCACTCCACAGAAGGAAGACTGGGCAATCTACTTCCATAAAGATTTACCATGAGTCAGAATCAACTCAATGGCAGTGAATTTGGTTTCATAGTTTTTGGTTTTCCAGTTTAGTTTTGTTTTCCCCAGTGTTCAGTATTGTTTCTTATATATATGATTTGTGTTCAATAATTCTGAGAAGAGAGATTGTTACCATACATGAAACTCATCCCCAACTCTACAGAAAAACATCAAAAAGATGGGTACTAAGATAAAAAATTGACTAACTGACGTTAGGTATGGACCATCCCTAACTTTCTCCTTATATACAAATTTGACTTAAAGACTTAGCAATAAAATTCATTCATAATCCAGGGGCTGCCTGCATATAATATGGTATTCACACAAAATCTAAATCACATAATGTCCTATTTCACAGAATATATCAAGGATAAATGATGCATGACTGTACTTCAGATGTATACAAGCATAACTGGGCAGCTATGGAGGTAGATTTGCCATAGAGTCAGTAAAACATAATCTTTAGTGCCTCACCCTTTCAAGGTCCCTTTCCAAGGCTTGAATTCTGTATTTATAATTTTGTGATCCTTTTCTCAAAGAGGGCCGCCCAAATAGTATAAGCTTCACGTTGTACAAAACCTGGATCTGACCTTAGCTACCTGTTCTGTAGCTTAAATCCATATTTGTCTCCCCAAGCATCTAGCACCTATGCTTCAAAATATAGCAAGATGTTTAAATTTTACAGAAGTGAAAGATAGAAGTTGCAGAGGAGCTTCTTAGATTAACTGCAAAAAAGTCTCTAAAACCTTTTAAGAAAATGCCAAGCAACTACAAATAGTCTACCTTCTTGATTAAGAAAATGTAGAATATTAAATATAAAAAGTATTCATAATATGGTAACTAAATATGACTTCAATAATAAAAATCATTTTATAAAAGTAAATATTTTTATTGTTGTCTTTATGTGCCGTGGAGTTAGACCCCTCACAGCAACCCCTCCTTGAGTTTCCGAGGCTATATCACTTCGGAAATAGATTGTCCAAACTTCCTCTGAGAAGGGGCTGGTGGGTTTGAACTGCCAGCCTTCTGGTTAGCAGGCATGTGCCTTAGGCACTACTCTACCTGAGCTCTCTTTGTTGTCGTTAGCTGCTATGAAGTTGTCTTGCACAACAGAAGAACATCCTGTCCCATCTTCATGATCATTTGTAGGTTTCAGTCCACTGTTGGCACTGTTGTGTCAGTCTATCGCATTGACATTTTCTCTCATTTTTGCTGACTCTCTACTTTACCAACCGTGGTGTACTTTTCTAGCAATTGGTCTTATTTGATGACGTTTCCAAAGTAGCAAGTCAAGAACGAACAAGAAGTGAACATAGAAGGTGTTATTAATCATAAAATTTTCCAACTAGAAAGAGAAAAATGGTTTGGGATACAGGAGAAGAACATGGAGCCCAGGAAAGCTGACCAGGAAAAATTAAAAACTATTCTCTTTCTTAAAGGATTACCCAGCACAGCTAGCCAATGTGGTATTCAAGAAGTGCCCTTTTAGGTCTTTCTGTAAATAAGGAGTTTGTGATAGAAGACCACAGTTATACTCTTCATCATGAGATAGAGGAAAATTTTAGAGATAGTTAGATAAATACAAATATGACGTAAATTATAAGAATACAGTGCTGACGTTATTATTCCCACTTACTACTTTGAGGGATGGAAGACTAAGGATAATATGCCACCAACAACAAGAACAAGATACATAAAAAGGACAGGCAGTGTAAACATGAACTATAGTGGCAACAAAGACTATAATGAGAGGTTAGGTGAGTTTATGAGAAAGAAGAAAAAAGTAATGGGACTAATATTCTTTCTATGTTGAACAAATAATGAAGACAAGAGGCATCAAAGAAGAAGAAACCTCCCTATATTATTCTCTTGTTATGATTCAGGAAAGATCAAAGTTTAGTTTTTACCCCCTGAGGCACCTCACCTTTTGAAGGAGACAAACAAGAAATTGAAGGTCACCATATATAGATGTAAAGAGGAAAAAAAAAAAAAAAGACTTGGGGGAAAGTGCAAGGGGGAGTGACCTTTAAGACAATGGAAAATGCAATTAAGCCAAAGTAATCTGAAATTTAATTGTGATGACTTGCCAAATTCAGTCATCTGAATGAAAAGAATGGTATGAGTGAGATGCAATAAAGAACTCAAACATTACAAGTGAAACAAATTTGTTGCCATAAAAAGCATGTACTACATTGTTTGGTTTGGGGAGTTTTTTTTTTTTTTTTCATTGATAAGAGAATAATTTTTCTTTCAAATGCTGTGACAGAAATTTCCTTAGGACAAACCAGTTTCACAGATAGGATGCATCCAAAAATTTTAAAACTCTTGGGGTTTTTCACCATTGGTCAATAGGCCACTTCAGATCTGTGTACTTGGGGGCAGGGAGGGGAGAAGATAACAGACAGAGACATCACAGGGCAGATAAAGTTCATCAGGAAAGCAAAAGTTCATTATTTGCACCAATCCACTGAGTTGACAGCACCAGAACTTGCAAGAATTGACCCCAGCACAACAATTATTCATGGTTAACCTTTGCACTCTTGCTTCTAGTTGATGCTGAAATTCACTGAAAAAGCCTGACAAACCTGTATCCTAGTGCTTAATTGATACATAATAAATGACAATATGTTTGAATAATTAGAAATTGATCAAAGTTCCAACTTACACAAGAGGACAGAGGTTAGTTAGGCTATTTCCTTAGCATTCTCACTTTATTATTTGATTTAAAAGTGAAAAGAATAATCCTTTCTTCAGCAGTTCAGTAACTTGCCAAGGAGAATAGTCAATTTCTATTTACTATTATGACATTACGATAACAAATTTTAGCTCTATAAGATACAGGTTTAAATTCCATTAAATTGTAACAAAAGTAAACTTAAAAAATAAATATTGTGACTTATTTGATTACCCTTATTTTCAGGAGATGCATTCTAAATCTGTTGGATAGACTAAGTAAACTCTGCTAATAGAGATCTGTGATAATTTAGAATTATATCTTGGGAAAGCACAATCATAAACAAGAAAATCTTAATAATGCTGGGAGCTCTGGTAGCATAGTGCCTAAGGCACTTAACTGTTAACCAGAAGCCTGGCAGTTCAAACCTACCGGGCCACTCCTCAGAAGGAAGATGGGGCAATCTACTTCCCTAGAGATACCACCTCAGAAACCCAAGGAGGGATCGCTATGAGTTGGGTCCGACTCCACAGCACATAATAACAACAACAACAAGTAATGCTGGAGGCCATGTTGATAGACACATTCAAATGCTAACACTTATAAATTGATATGTAACAGTTCAGAAACAGTTTAACAAATTCTGTTAAAATCTATTACAGTGTGTATACTTTTTTTACCAGCAATTTTATTTCAAAGACTATATCCTAAGGAACAAAATTCAAATAAATATGAATGTAGTAAATATGACTATCACACCAATATTTATAATATTAACTTAATGAAGTCAACCTTAAGGATTAGGCAGTAAATGTTTAAAGAAACTATATTATATTCAAATTGCAAAAAGAATAAAAAAAAACCCTAACTATGAAATCTACAAAAATATTTAAAACAGAAACTTTCTTATATTATACTATCAAAGATGGGACACAAAACATATATTCACCATAATCTCAAATATACATATATATGTATATGGACATATGTACATACACACACACACACACACACACAGAGAGAGAGAAGAGAGAGAGAGGGAGAGAGAAATAACTGAAATCACCTGGAATTCTGAAACACTGGGGAATTTTTGCCTCTGTATTTTGTACACTGAGCATGTATCACTAATGTAACATAAGTACAGTGGATGTGAATTGTTGCTGTACTACCTGTACCTCACCCAGTCCTCTAGAACCAAGACAAGAAAAGATCAGGGCTCCTGCCTCTAGGTTACAGTTAGGGAGCAAGAACATCCTGTGAGGAAAGAATATGTTTAGACACCTAATCTGATTATTAGTCTCAAATATACAAGAAACCATACTAGAAACCAGCAAGAAAGATGGTGTTGGAATATTGAATTTAAAGATTAAATGATTAAATTTAGAGATTAGATCACAGTGTGTATCAGACCAGGAGAAAAAGTAGAAGAAAAATAGTTTAAGGGAGTATCAGAGAGAAGGCAATAAAAGATGTAAGAAGCCAAAAGATGAGTTGTTTCCATGGAGTTAGCGAATTACATAAATGTGGCCCACTGTCTTTCGTGTGATTTGGCTTGCATTGAAAGTCAAGGACGTGTTTTTAAAGTAACAGAGCAGGAAAAACAATTTACCACAATAAAACTCAAAATGTTAAACATAGAATTATCATATAATCAGCAATTCCACACCTAGATATATGCTGAAAAGGGTTGAAAGCAACAACTCAGTTACTTACATATTAGTGTTCATTGCAGCACTGCTCACAATAACCAAAAGATGGAAACAGTGTAAGTGCCTGTCAACAGACAAAAGGGTAAAGGAAAAGTTGTAAATACATACAGTGAAATTCAGCCCATAAAGATAAATGAAGTTCTGATACATGCTACAACACAGATGAATCTTGAGAACACGTTATGCTAAGTGAAATAAGTCATAAAAGTGAAATAAGACATAAAAGGACAAATATTAAACAATTCCATTTATATGAAATATCTAGAGCAGGCACATGCATAGGGACAAAAGTATTTTAGTGCTTACCAGGGGTGGGTGGGAAGGAGCAAATGAGGACTTATTGTTTAAGGTGTACTGAGTTCCTATTTGGGGTAACCAAAAACCCCAAACCACTTTTGGAAATAGATAAAAGCAGTAGTTGGGCAAAATAGAGTAACAGAGTAACATTTCAGTAATCCCACTGAATTGTATACTTGAAAATGTTTAAAATGGAAAAATATGCATTATGTATATTTACCACAGTAAACTCAAAACTCACTGCCGTCGTGTCAGATCTGACTCATAGTGACCCCTCCTTGGGTTTCTGAGGCAGTATCACTATGGGAAGTAGATTGCCCAATCTCCCTTCAGAGGAGTGGCTGGTGGATTTGAACCGCCAGCCTTCTGGTTAGCACTCAAATGCCTTAGGCATTACGCTACCAGAACTCCTATTTACCACAATAAAACTTAAAAAAGAAAAGAAAGAAACAGTACTGTCAGACAGTTTAGTAATAAGAAGGTAATGATCAAAGATACAAAGATATTGAATGCCTGTATTCTTCAAAAATGCTAAAATCATTTGTACATACTTGAAGTTACATAGAAGCATGTTGTTTATTATCTTCAATCAAAATAATTGTTCTCATCAGAGTAATATCAAATACATAGCCTGGACGTTGGGAAGCCTATTATAACAAGAACAGCCTACACCAACAAATTTAGCAGTGTTGCTAAAAATGCCTTAGCGTCTTTAATATTTTGTGTTTTTAGTGATGCTTGAGAGTTAGAGGTTCTTTTTTAAAATTAAAGAAAGAAAGGAAGTGACAAGAAAAGGGAAGAGAAAAGAAGAAAGGGAAAAGAAAGAAAGGGAATGGAGAGGAGAAGAGAGTAGACAAAACGAAAAAGAAAGAAATGTATAGAAAATAATTGAACAGTAAAGGAAACTAGTCAGTGCAAGAAATTCCAGGGGAAAAAAGCGTGAAGCCCTTTACTGTCACCTATGACTTTGTCCAACAACCTGAACTCAACACCTGGTTTTAAGGGTTCTCAGAACAGATCAATAGTTACGTCCTTTCCTTGATTTCTAATTCTTTGTTGTTTCCAAAGGTAAGAAAATACTCAGCAGTCTAGAGTAAATAGAAGAGGATTCAGATACAAATCTCCAGATAATCAAGGATTATTAGGTCTAGTTCTGGTCTGTAATGTTTACAAACAAGATCAGGACACCAGGACTCCCTATGGTAACTTCTGGAACTCTCCAAATTCTGTCTTCCTGCTCAGCAATTGGACAATATGCCAAACTGTGATTAAATCTCACCAGGAGAACCTGTGGCTATCACACAAACATTCATAAAAACAGTTAATGGAACAAACAAAGCTAAGACTAATTGGACAGTGTCTCTATCCATATGGACCATCTGCAAACCAGCCAGAGCCCAGAGAGCTGGGTATAGAGCAGATGGTGAGCCTAGCTGTTTTTATGGAGAATGGGTATTGGCCGCTTTGTAATGAACCAGAAAACCTATTTGAAAAGTTATTTGGTATGAAACATGAAAGGCGTGATGATGGGAGACTGGACAACCTAGTTTCATCTAGACCCACAGCCTACATCTATGCTAAGAAGGTGGATGAGGGCTACTGTCTGTTATTATGTTCCTCTACAAAAATGCATATCTAGTTACTCATTTTTCAATGAATAAAGTAAGTATGAATAATGTTTAAAATACCATAACATTGATATTTTTTTTTTCCTGTTAACTTGTATGTTTTTCCTTTTCTGGAGGTTTTTTTTTTTCTTTGAAAATTTCAATTAATTCTGAGAATAAAGCAATGCTTCTTACTTGAAGGCAAAAAAAGAGCCCTTTGCTTTCCTTTCTGTTTTATATCCACTCCAACTTAAATTTAAAAATATTGTAAAATAAAAAAATACATTTGTTAATATATTGAATGTTGATTTATGTTTGTACCATGCCTCAGAGAGTCAGATGAGAAGAATCTAAGAATGAATGAAGAGGAGAAAAAATAGTCAGAAATATGCTTATCCAGTGACCATGGGTAGGGGATAGAGCAGAGAAGGATGATGATTCATCTAGAAAGACTGGAAGTCTTGATCAATATTTGATATCAGTCTTCATCAGTATTCCAGAAGCAATATAAGGCTTCCCAATTGGTGGATTGGGCATAGCACCCAGAAATCAAGGAAACAGCAAACACTCTTGATGCAGGTAGGAGGCAATAACAGTCCTGGGAAACTTGATTATATGCAACCATTGCAGCCATCAAGCCTCAGAAAGACACTTTATTTGTCCTTCTGTGATTGATACTGAAGCCCACATAACATGGTTGTTGTCAGTACAGAGTCTCATTCATGAGTGAAGGAGCAGTATGGGGAGGCAAAGCATCAAAGGCTTTGGCAGAACAACAAATGAAAATCAAGCATGCAAGCCTTGCAAAATGAGTACTGCTGATGTAGAGCCAGGTTGGTAGATTGTTAAGTTAGAAGCTTTGTAGTTTAGGTGTCATATAAGTACCTAGGTTTTCACTTGCCACATAGATTAAGAAAATTTGACAGCAGATTCAAGAGACAATGAAAAAAGTAGGCAGTGGGCAGCCATGCTACAAATCTGTGAGGACTGAAGCAGGCCAAGCCTTCTGGGGAGTAGCATTCTGGTATTATCTGGGCAGACATCACAAAGGCAGAGGCAGAGGAGTTAAGGCCCAACCAAATCTCACAATAGATTATAAACTTTATACAGAGAAACAAAGTATTCCATTGTCATAATCTTCCTGAAACATAATTCACATATATGTGCTATTGTACACCAGGAAAACTGGAGGAGTAGGCATATAAAGCTCAATTCAAATTTTTACATCACCATTCCTAGATACAAGCAGTACAAATCTTACATCCTACAATTTATGGGATGCTATGAATTAAAAAAGAGAAGGATATCTAGCTTGGTAAAGTAGAGGGTCAGCAAAAAAGGGGAAGACCCTCAATGAGATGGATTGACACTGGACAAGAGTCTGGTGACTGAGACAATAGGGCTCAAGCATATCAAAGATGATGAGGATGGTGCAGGAACAAGCAGTGTTTTGTTCCACTGTCCGTAGGGTCACTATGAGTCAGAGCCAACCCAATGGCACCTAACAACAATAAATGAATCAAAAAGCATAATTTCTGGTATGCTGCTGGTTAACAAAACAAGTAAAAAAAAAATTACTATAATATAATCCTCATTATATATCTATAAAAGGAATGTACCAGGAGATCAAGAGAGTGAATTTTATTACTAAATGAACAAGGAAAATACCTGCTTAATGACCAAATATCTTACCCTAAACAGCTTTATATGAATATATACGTTGAGTGCTAGATGAAAATAGCCACCAGCATGAAAACAGCATACATCATTTTTACAGAACTCTTAACTCAAAAGTTTCTACACCATGTTACAAGAGACCATGCAGGGCCACATTATTCATTAAAAAACTAGCATTGTTATCAATTTGCGTAAGACTTTCAATTAGTTAACATATTAATGTAGTGTTTTGTTTTCTTTTCTCTCCTTCCCCTGTTTAGAAGTCTACAGTCCTAAGTGCTTATCATAGTTGTTACCACTTTTATTACACTGATTAATTTCCTATCCTTTCAGGGATCTTGGAACAAATGCACTTCATAATGAAGAACAACAAATATATATATATATATATAGGAGCTCTAGTAGCATAGTGCCTAAGGCACTTGACTGCTAACCAGAACCAGAAGGCTGGAGGTTCAAATCCACCAGCCACTCCTTGGAAGAAACATGGGCAATCTACTTCCATAGTGACATTGCCTCAGCAACCCAAGGAGGGGTCACTATGAGTCAGGTCTGACTTGACAGCACATAACAACAACAACACGTGTATATATACACACACACATATATATATATATATACGTATATATACACACATGCTCTGGTAGCATAGCGCCTAAGGCACTTGACTGCTAACCAGAAGGCTGGCGGTTCAAATCCACCAGCCACTCCTCGGAAGGAAGGTTGGGCAATCTACTTCCGTAGTGATACTGCCTCGGAAACCCAAGGAGGGGTCGCTATGGGTCGGGTCCGACTCCACAGCAATGGTTGCATTTATTTTATTTTTATATACACACACATATATATATATATATGTATATGTACATATATATATATATATATGTATATATATGGTGTGTGTGTATATATATATGTATATGTATATATAAAATGTATGTATGTATGTATATATATTTCAATCTATCTAGAAATTTTCCCTCCCCTCCCTCCCATCCTTGGTAATCAACAAAGAAATTTCCTTTTATCTATAAACTTTTCCTTGACTTTTTACAATAGTGGACTAATACTTTATTTGTCCTTCTGTAATTGACTTATTTCTTTTATCATAGTCCTCCAAGGTCATCCACGTTATACAGTGTTTTGCAGATTCTACATTATTCTTTAGGGCTACATAGTATTCCATTGTGTATATGTACCATCGTTTATTTATCCATTCCTTGGTTGATGGGCACTTAAATCATTTCCATCTCTTTGCTATTGTGAATAGTGTTGTGGTGAATATGGGTGTGCATGTATCTATTTGTGTCCTGGCTCTCACTTCTTTAGGATAAATACCTAGTAATGGGATTGCTGGGTCAAACAGTATTTCTATTTCCAACTTTTTAAGGAATTGCCATGCCAATTTCCACAGTAGGTGTATCATTTTACAGCCCCAATGGCAGTATATGAGGATCCCAATGTCTCCACATCTTCGTCAGCATTTGTCATTTTTCTGTCTTGTTGAATTTTGCTATTAATTCTGGAGTGAGATGGTATTTCATGATTGTTTTGATTTGTATCTTTCTAATGGTCAATGATAGTGAACATTTCTTCATGTGTTTGTTGGTTGCCTGAATATCTTCTTTGGTGATGTTTCTGTTCATGTCTTCTGCCCATTTTTTTAATTGGATTGTTTGTCTTTTTGATGTTGGGGTGTTGGAGTTTTCTATAAATTTTAGAGAGAAGTCCTTTGTCCAATATGTCATTGCTCAATATTTTTTCCCATTCTACATTCTCTTCTTACTCTTTTGGAGAAGTCTTTTGATGTACATAAAAATTTAATTTTTAGAAGGTCCCTATCATCTAGGGAGCTCTGGTAGCATAGTGGCTAAGGCACTTGACTGCTAACCAGAAGGCTGGCGGTTCAAACCCACCAGCCACTCATCGGAAGGAAGATGGGGCAATCTACTTCCGTAGTGATGCTGCCTCGGAAACCCAAGGAGGGGTCGCTATGAGTCGGGTCCAACTTGACGGCACATAACAACAACAACAACAACACTATCATCTAATTTATCTTCTGCTGTTTGTGCATCTTGAGTAATGCTTCATAGTGTATTTATACCATAAATTAGAGCCTCTAAGCTTGCCCCTATTTTTCTTTGATGAACTTTATAGTTTTAGGTTTCACATTTAAGTCTTTGATCCATCTGGAGTTTGTTTTTTAATATAAATAGTGTTAGGTATGGATCTTGCTTAATTCTTTTGCAAACAGATATCCAGTGTTGCCAACACCATTTGTGAAAGAGATTATCCCTTCCTCATTGAATGTAGTTTGGCTCTTTGTGAAACATCAGTTGACCATAGGTCAATGGATCTCTCCTGGGTTGTCAATTCTGTTCCACTGCTTTATGTGTTTGTCCTTTCACCAATACCAGGCTGTATAGTAGGTTTCTGAGATCTGGGAGTGTGTGATCTCCTACTTTGTTCTTCAATAGTGCTTTGCTTATCTGAAGTCTCTTTTCTTTCTGTACAAAATTGGTGATTGGTTTTTCCATGTCCTTAAAGAGTGCTGATGGAATTTGGATCAGGATTACATTGAATATGTAGATTGCTTCGGGTAGTAGTGACATTTTCACAATGCTCAATCTTCTTACCCAGAAGCATGATATGTTCTCCCATTTATGTAGGTATCTTAGATCTTCTTAGATCTCTAAGAGCTTCTAACCTGACTGATGGTCCAAACACCCCAGCCACTACTCAGAAAGAAGTTTGGGCAATCTACTTCCGTAGTGCTACTGCCTTGGAAACCCAAGGAGGGTCACTGTGAGTCAGATCTGACTCCATGACAGTGAGTTTTGTTTTGTTTTTCTTATAGCTTCTTAAAGTAGTGTTTTGTAGTGTTCTTTGTATAGGTCTTTGGTGTTCCTGGTAATAGTTATTCCCAAGCATGTTCTTTTTTTGATAGCTATTGTAAATGGTATTGATTTCCTTCCTTCTTTGCTGGTGTACAGAATCCAACTGATTTTTTATGTTGATCTTGTATCCTGCCACTATGCTAAATCTTTCAGTAAGTTCCAGTAGTTTTCTTGCTGAGTCAGTTGGATTTTCTATGTACAGGATCATATATCATCAGCAAATGGGGTTAGTTTAACTTCCTTACCAATTTGGATGCCTTTGATTTTCCTTTCTTCCCTTATTGCTCTCACTAGGACTTCCAATACTATGTTGAATAGAAGTGGTGATAGAGGGCATCCTTGTCTGGTTCCTGTTTGCAAAGAGAATGGTTTCAGTCTCTCTCCATTGAGAATAATGTTGGCTGTTGGTTTTGCATATATGACCTTTATTATGTTGAAGAATGTCCCTTTTACTCCTATTTTGCTGAGAGTTTTTATCAGGAATGGGTATTGTATTTTACCAAATGTCTTTCTGCATCGATTGATATGATGGTGTTGTTCTTTTCCTTTGCTTTATTTATGTGATGGCATTAATTACTTTTTCAATGTTGAACCATCCTTGCATACCTGATGTGAACACTTTTGGTCATGAGGTATTATTTTTTTTACTATGTTGTCAGAGTCTATTGGCTAGGAGTTTGTTGAAGATGTTTGCATCTATATTCATAAGGGATATTGGTCTATAGTTTTCCTTTCTAATGATGTCTTTGCCTGGTTTTTCTATCAAGGTAACGCTTGCTTCATAAAATGAATTTGGGAGGAATCCATCCTTTATTATGTTCTGGAATAGTTTGAGTAAGATTGTTGTCATCTCTTCTCTGAATGATTGGTAGAATTCTCCAGTGAAACCATCTGGGCCAGGACTTATTTTTGTTGGTAATTTTTTTCATGACCTGCTCAATTTCCTCTTTTTTTTTGTGAGTCTGTTCAACTTTTTTACCTCAGCATGTGTTAATTTAGGTGAGTAGTGTGTTTCTACAAATCTGTCCATCTCCTCTAGGTTTTAAAATTTGTTAGAGTACAGTTCTTCCTAGTATCCTGATATTATTCCTTTTTTTCTATTGGTTCTGTTGTGATGTCACCTGTTTCATTTCTTATTCATGGTATTTGCATCTTCTCTTTATTTTCCTTTGTTAAGTTTGCCAGTGGTTTGTCGATTTTATTAATCTTTTCAAAAACCAACCTCTAGTCTTGTTGATTTTTTCTATTATCTTTCTATTTTCTGTTTCATTTATTTCTGCTCAAATCTTTATTATTTCTTTTCTTTTGGTGACTGTAAGCTTTTTTGCTGCTCTTTTTTCTTTATTTATTTTTATATTTATTGTGATTTGAGTGAAAGTTTACAGAGTAAATTAACTTTCCATAGAACAGCTCACATACACTTTGTCTTATGACATTGACTGCAATTTCCCACACTGCAATAGCTCCCCTCTCAGTTCCTCCCCATAGTTACCTCTTCCCTGTGTCCTTCCCTCCCATGCACTCCTGCCCCCGCCCTGAGCTGTCTCCCTGTGCATACAGAGCCCTTCTATGCTCCCATGATTTCTCTCTCCAAGGAATGTATCTACCTAATGTAAATGTTCAGTGTATGTGCCTGCCTTTTGTTTGGTTAGAAGCCTCAGGAGTGGGTTCAATTTCAGACCTGAAGGGAAGCTAGGGGCCATAGTCTCAGGAGTCCACCAGACTCTCAGACCAGCAAATAAGGTCCTTTTTTTTTTTTTTTTTTTAAATGATTTTGAGTTTTGTTCCAATTGTTCTCCCACTCTACCCAGGATCTCCTACATAGATTCCCCTCCAAGTAGTTGACAGCGGTAGAAGGGCACCATCTAGTTCTTCTGGTCTCATGATTGTATAGGCTGAGGATCACATGGTGTACCAGTCACTGGATTAATTGTTTCCATGTATCTTTGGTTTTCTTCATTCTATTTTGCTCTGGACAAGGAAAGACCTATCATTGCATCTAGATGCAAGCTTTTAAGATCCCAGTTGCCAAAGTAGGATGTGAAACAATGTTTTTGTGTAATATGAAATGCCAATTGAGCTTGATATCCCCTGCAATGATGGTCTCAAGTCCACAGGTCCAACTATTCACTCCCTCTGGGTAGTTGCCTGTGGCCAAGAAGTGACTAGAAATTTGTCCCTTGTCAGCTTTACCATATACCTGGGAATTCTTACAGAACATACCAATACACTTGTAGAAACATTGTCTGCCAACCCTATACATAGTCATGGGCATACTCCTCCCCTGCATAAACATAGCTAATAGTTCAGCCTATCCACCCATCTATCCATTGTAGATCAATGTTTGCCTTCACTGACAACACAGTACTGTATGTGCTGCTCTTTTTCTAATTGTTGAAGATGTTGGGTTGAGGTGATGATTTTGACTCTCCTCTTTTTTGATGGATTTATTGTTATAAATTGGCCTCTGATCACTCCTTTTATTATGCCTCGAAGATTTTGCAATGTTGTGTTTCCATTCCCATTTGATTCAAGGAATTTTTTAATTGCATTTTTTTATTTCATCTGTTACCCAGTTGTTTTTGAGGAGGGTGTTATTCAGTTTACATGGGTTTGCTCTTTTTCTGTTGGTCTTCCCAGTGTTGATTTCTAATTTTATTGGTTTGTGATCAGCAAAGATGTTTTGCAGTATTTCAGTGTTTTAAAATCTACTGAGACTTGCTTTGTGGCCTGACATATGGTCTATCCTGGAGAATGTTCATGTGCACTGGGAAAGAACATAAAATGTGCTATTGCTAGGTGAAGTGCTCTGTAGATGTCTCTAAGGTCAAGATGGTTGATTGCATTGTTTAGTTGTTCTGCGTTTGTTGAGTTTCTTTCTGGTTGTTTTACTTCATATCAAAAGTGATGTATTAACGTCTCCTATTATTTCAGTGGAGTCTATTCTTTTCAATTCTGTTAAAGTCTGATTTATTTTTGTGCTCCTTCATTGGGTGCATAGATATTTATTATTGTTATGTCCTCTTGTTTGGCTGATCCTTTAATCATTATATAATGTCCTTCCCTGTCTCTTATGGTTGTTTTTGTCTTAAAGTCTATTCTATCAGAAATTAATATTGCTACTCTTGCCTTTGTTTGTTTGCCATTTTCTTGGTATATCTTTTTTCCAATCTTTCATTTTCATTCTAATTTTGTGTTTATGCCTAAGGTGAGTCTCTCATAGACAACATATTGATGGGTCATGTTTTCTTATCCAGTCTACAACTATCTGTCTCTTGAGTAGTGCTTTTAAACATTTATATTCCATGTAATTATCCACAAATATGAATTCGTTGCTGTCATTTTGTTATATGTGTGTGTGTGTGTGGGTGGGTGTGTGTGTGTGGTATTGCTGATTTCTTTGTTCCAAATAATTTTCTGTGCTGAACTCATTTTGTTTATGAATTATGTTATCATCTCTTTCATTGCTGTTGCTTTAGTATTTGCTAAATATTTATGCTTGTCCTCTTTTTTATTTTGATTCAAAGGTTTATTTTTTTCTTCAAGATTACCCTGTAATTTATAATTTTCTTCCCAACTTTAGAACAGTCTGTCCTATCTCACAATTATCTTGGCTTTCTCAGCATTTAAAAGTTCTGTAATGGCACTATTTTGTCCCTCCTTTTGGTTTGTTGTTGTCCTCATTTACCAATTGCTGTGTCTGGTTCCTTGTTGACAGTCTTGTAAGCTTATCTCACTTTGGATACTTCTATAACTGGGTTGGTTTCTGGGTTATGTCATCATGTATGTTAATCATCCTTTGTTGTCTGCTGTTGTTGATTCTCTATTGGAAGGACTCCCTTTAGCATCTTTTGTAAGGCTGATTTTTACAAATTGCCTTAAATTCTGTTTATCTGGAAATCTAATTTCACTCTCATATTTGAGGGACAATTTTGCTGGGTATATAATTCTTAAATGCAATATTTTTTTTTTTTCTTCCAGGGTTTTATATATTTCATCTCATTGCCTCCTTGCCTGCATGGTTTCTGCCAAAAAATCAAAACTTAGTGTTACTGATTGCCCTTTATAGGTAACTTTTCATTTTTCTTGTGCTGCTTTCAGGACTCTTTCTTTGTCATTGGTTTGGTGAGTTTGATGATAATATGTCTTGATGATTTTCTTTTGGGGACTATTCTGTTTGGGGTTCATTGAACTTCTTGAGTGGATATATTCTCCTCTTTCATCATACTAGGGAATTTCTCCTCCAACAAATCTCTGATAATTTTTTCTGTGGTTTTTATCTATATCTTCCTATTCTAGAATTCTGATTACATGTAAGTTATTCCCCTTTATGGTATCCCACATAAATCTTAGGCTTTATTCACTATGTTTTGATCTTTTGTCTGATTGATTCCCTTAGCAAAGTAGTATTGAAGTATTTGTCTTTAATCACATTAATTCTGTCTTCCATTGATTTGTTTCTACTCCTTTGCCCATTAAATGTGTTACCTATTTCTGAAATATTAATATTAATATTCTGGATTTCTATTTTTTGTGTTTGTATCATTTCTAATTTTTGTTTATTTTATCAATTTGTTCTTGTATTGTTTTCCTAAATTTTTTCTAGAGTTTTGTCAGTGTTTTCCTTGATCTTGTCAGTGTTTTCCTTGATCTGTCTCTCAATCCATTGAAGGTAGCCAGATATAATTATTTGGAATTCCTTATCAGGAAGTTTCCAATGCTCCTTCTTCATCAGGGATGTTTTCTGGGCTTGTATCCTGGCCCCTTGTTTCTACCACTTTATTTGGCTTCTTTGTGTGGACTGTGAGGGTCTACTATCTCTGAGACATTGTGGTGGTGATATATTTATGTTTAGTTTTTCATTTTATGTTGGTGTAATTCACACAAGAGTTTTTTGTTCATTTTGTTTGATATACCTGTGTGAGCAGGATACTGTGTTCCTCTATCTGCTAGCTGTCAACACTTAAGTGCTCACCACCTGTCTCCTGGTGGGTGTGATGGAGAATGAGAGTGTGTGTACATATCTCTGTTAATTGTTCTTAAGGAGTTGTGGAGGGTGAGTTGACCTAGTATTGGCCACTGTCTATTGTTAGTGAGTTGGTTCAAAAGCAAGTAGTGACCCTCATTCAGTGCATGGTGCAGCAGGAGGTGCAGGTATCATTGGTTTGTGTTGGACAGATGCTGTCTTCCACTTACTTAGAAAAAAAAATTAAAACAAGAAAAAAAAAAACTCAAAATACATAAACTAGCAGAAACAATCTCCCCAAAAAATGCAATAAATGAGAAGAAAACTTTTCAAAATACATGATAAAAGGATAAAAGAAAAAAATGAGAAAGAAAGCCACAATTTCTGGGGAAGGAAGAATGAGAAATAAGAGCAAGAATAAAAGAATAGTAAAGAAAAAAATGGAAAAATTGCAAAAGGGAAAACATGGGATGGAAAGAACCAAAAGAAAGAAAGAAGAAAAAGGAACCAGGAAAAGGGAAAGGGGGGAGGAGCACAAGAACTAGGGACAGGAGAGAGAAAAGAAAAAGAAAAGAAAGAAAGGACAAAGATAAAAAAGAATAATTTAAAACAAACAATCAATAGTAAAACTCTGGGGGGTATGGCACAGCACCCAGCCTCTGTCAGAACAGAGTGGGATGGAATTCCTGCAGGTCAAAACAGTGGGTGGTGGTGGGCAATGGCCACTCCTCTGTTTATCAAGAGTATATGAGGTATAAGAGTAACAAGTGGAATATCATGCCTTTCCAGTCATCAGCCTCCAGTGAGGCTGCTCATGCTGTCCTTGACAAGCAGAGCTTACTCCTATGTCACCCCTCCTGATAAGAATGCCACTTCCATATATTCAAAATAGTCACACCTGCTGCTTGTGAATATTCAAAATGGTTGAGCCTTCAGGACAACTGCTGGCAATTCACACAATCTGCTTGTGTCTCTCTGTTGTTTTCCTTTCTGGTTGTCAGGCACCAAGGCAGTCCTTTCCCATGCAGTCTTTAGTAAGCAGAGCTGATTCTTAGGTTGCCACTGGGAAATATTCAAAATGACAGGAAATCCAGCAGTCCACAGCTCCATTTGTCTCCTTATTCACTGTTTTCATTCAGGTTCTTACAGTAGTAAGTATTGAATCCACTTTTGAACCAACTCACCAACAATAGACAGTGGACAATACTAGGTCAACTCACCCTCACCAACTCCTTAATAACAGTTAACAGAGATCTGTACACATACTCTCATTCTCTGTCACACCCACCAGGAGACAAGTGTTGAGCACTTAAGTGGTAACAGCTAGCAGATATTGGTTTCAATTGGTTTCTCATGGCTCTGTTGCAAAGAGTCTGTGAAGCTTTTCTGCCTATTCTGCCATCTTCCTGGAACAACTTAGCATGGATTTTCAATCTCATGTTTGCAAGCTGGCTACTGAACCTCCAGAAATGCATCTGTGTCTAAACATAACCAAGGAGGAATGACAAAAGGAAAATGAAAATAGCCTTATCCTAGTAGAGTTGTGTCTTCTTTTTGCAGGTATAGGAAGTCTTTCTCAGATAATTGGGCCCTTCTTGGGGTCATGGTTCAGTATGCAAACAAAGGGGCATACTGAACACAGTATCCTGCTCACACAGGTATATCAAACAAAATGAACAAAAAACTCTTTCATGAATCACACCAACTTAAAATGAAAACTAAACATAAATGTAGCATGCTCACAATGTATCAGAGACAACAGAACTTCAAAATCTACACAAAGAAGCCAAATAAAGTAGTAGAAACAAGGGACCAGGATACAAACCCAGAAAACATCCCTGAGGAAGAAGCAGCATTGGAAACCCCCTGATAAGGAATTCCAAATAATTATATCTGGCTACCTTTAATGAATTGAGAGACAGATCAAGGAAAACACAGACAAAACTCTAGAAAAATTTAGCAAAACAATACAAGAACAAATTGACAAAATAAACAAAAAATTAGAAATTATACAGAAACAACAAATAGGAATCCACTTCATCTTTGCCTTCAAAGCTCAGAGTTCCGGGATCATCTTCTGTATTGGTTTCAATTGGTTTCTCACGCCTCTGTTGCAAAAAGTCTGTGTAGCTTGTCTGCCTATTCTGCCATCTTGCTGAAGCACCTTAGCATGGGTTTTCAATCTTATGTTTGCAAGCTGGCTACTGTGCTTCCAGTAATGCATCCATGTCTAAACATAACCAAGGAGGAATGACAAAAGGAAAATGGAAATAGCCTTATCCTAGTAGAATTGTGTCTTCTTTTTGCAGATATAGGATGTCCTTCTAAGATAATTGGGCCCTTTTTGGGGTCATGGTTCAGTATGTAAACAAAGGGGTGTACTGGACACAAGTATTTTCTCTGAAATATGCTCATGGCCACCAACAGATGTAAGGAGGTAAATGATCCACTTTTCATTCTCTATAATGTATGAAGATGGAGAAGAGAATTGAAATGAGAATTAAAAGAGACAGAGACAGAGAGAAAATAGAGTATCTGTCAAAGTGGTGGACTCAGTGGTAAACATTATTTAATACCTGAATATCCTCTTCTGCATATTTGTCTAGGAATTTATATTCAGAATCACTAATAGAAACAGAAGGCTTTGGCCAGGTTAAATTCTACTTTGCCAGAAAGAGCAACACTTAACTTTATGCAGCCAGAAACTAGAATAAGACAACATTCATGAAAAAAAGCTTATGTCAATGGCAAGACATAGGGCACCAGACATCATTAAAATGCTTGTGTCCAGTTTACCCCTTTGTTTGTGTATTTGACAGTGATCCTCTCCATCTTTCTTGCACTGATTTTGTCCAGAAATTTAGAGGCCTCTGATCAAGGAAGATGGTTCCAACTTTAGCTCCATAATTCACCTCAGCAAACCAAAAAATCCCTAGTCCTCTTTGCCAATGACTCCAGAGTAGTCATATGATCCAATTTTAGCTAACAGGACATATGAAAATATATATTGGGAAGTTATAGATTAAGATTTTCTCCCTGATAAAAAGAGAAATACGAGAAATGTTTTCTTGCTTCAGAGATGTTGTTGCCAGCTTGTGAAAATGAAGAGAGATACCACCCACATAAATGGCAGAGTGGAAAAACAGAAAACGGCTGGGTCCCTGATGACTTCTTTGAGTGACTGAAAAAAATAAATGCAACCACCGCTGTGGAGTTGGATCCGACTCTTAATGACCCCTCCTTGGGTTTCCAAGGTGGTATCACTACAGAAGTAGACTGCCCAACCTTCCTTCCAAGGAGTGGCTGAGAGGTTTGAACTGCCAGGCTTCTGGTTAGCAGTCAGATGCCTTAGGCACTACACTACCCTGAAACCACCTTCCTCTGAATTTCTTAAAAGATAACAATTAAGCCACCATTAACTGGGAAGTTTCTGTTAGCAGCTTCAAGAATACTAACTGATACAGTGTGAGAATAGCACTAAAATCCAGATTCTCATAATCTGGAGGAGAAATGAGAAAGGTGATTCTGTTTACAAGGAGCCCTGGTGGTGCAGTGGTTACGCACTTGGATGCTAACTGAAAGGTCAGTAGTTTGAACCCACCAGCCCTTTTGTGGGAGAAAGATGTGTCATTCTGCTTCCATAAATATTAAAAAAATAAAAATGCTCTTGGATCAATTCCAACTCATAAAATCAACTCAAAAGTAATGAGTGGTGGAAATTCAGTTTACAGAATATAGCCCAGGACTTAAGTCTATGGATACAGTTGTGGGGAAGAACAGAAAAGATAAGTAAAAACTGGGAGTTATTCCTGGGCAAGATGGCAGACTAGGCAGAAAGACTGCACAGACCCTCTTCAACAAAGAAAAGGGAAACCAATTAACACAGACACAGAAGATAATCCTGGACTGGACCCCTGAGCCTTGAAGGGAAGCATATAGAAGTGGACTAAACCCCAACTAGCAGAAGAATTTGCATGAAAATACCAAAAAAGGAGACAGATGGATCTGTGGTCCGGCAGCGATCCTGAGCGATCTTGATGGCACAGACAGCTTGGAGATTCCCGAGTGGTGGTTGGATTTAAGAATTAAACTAAAAATCACTCTGCTAGTCAAGGACTGCATGGAGGACTGTGTACAGTGGCTGGGGAGCAAACAGAGATGGTGAACAGAAAGGTGAGCTGCGCTGTGGACTTCTACCAGTCCGGAGGTTGCCACCATTTTGTAGGGTTAAAAAGTGGCTTGACTATTTTGGATATTTAAAGAGACAGCACTCTCACAGATTCCTGGGATGGTAGGACTTAAGAATTAACTTAAAAATCACCCTGCTAGACAGGGACTGCACAGAGGACTGCGTACAGTGGCTGGGGAACAAATGGAGAAGGTGAAGAGAAAGGTGGGCTGAGCTGTGGACTTTTGCCAGTCTGGAGGATACTGCCATTTTGAAGGTTTAAAAAGTGGCTTGACTATTTTGGATATTTAAAGAGACAGTGCTCTCACAGATTTCTGGGCTTAAGAACACATTCTGCTTTCCCCAAGGACACTTGGGACCTGCAAGACTGACAAGTTTTTTGAAGGTTATTCAATTGTAATTGGTGTCTGATTGAGTGGGAGACAACAACAGTCCCCATAAGACACAAATATACCCACACCTCCTGCAACTTTACTTACTGAGCGCAAGCCAATACCTCCTTCTCCACCAACGGGCCAACGATAAAAAAAAACCACCAAGAAGAGCCTGAATCACCCTTGGCTGCTCTTCACAAACAGTTAACAGAGATCTAAATGCAACAATGCCATGATTCCTCGGAGACAACAGACCATCACAGTCCACACAAAGAAGCAGGATAAAGTGGTAGAAACAAGGAAGCAGGATACAGACCCAGAACACACCCCTGAGGAAGAAGCAGCATTGGAACTCTCTGATAAGGAATTCAAAAGAATTGTATTTAGGTATCTT
>NW_006921967.1:2390072-2412937 GCF_000298275.1 Orycteropus afer afer | reverse complement strand
TGTTGCATTGTGGTAAACTGTGGTCAATGTCATGAGACAAAGTATATGTAAACTGCTGTATGGAAAGTGAATTTGCTCTGTGAATCTTCACCCAAATCACCATAATAATAATAAAAATAATAATAATAATAAACTGGGAGTTATTCACCATAAAGAAACTTCATGTTTTGGATACACTTTACTCATACCAAACCAAAACTCACTGCCATTGAGTTGGATCTGACTCACAGCAACCTCTCCTTGAGTTTCCCAAGTAGTATCACTACAGCAGTAGATTGCCCAGTCTTCCTTCCAAGAAGTGGCTGGTGGGTTTGAACTGCCAGCCTCTACGCTACCAAATCTCCTACTTTGCTCATACAAAGTCAAATTTTGAAAGTCTAAATAAAAGGTCAGTTCCTATTATTTTCCAACAGAGAATGTGATCATTCTATTGACTTATTCTTTGCACAGAAATCCCTGTGCTGTTATGCATTGTGTTTCAAAGCTATTTATATGACAGCCCAATAGATCTCTATGATGGGATTCAGACACTAATCAGGGCTCAGACAAGTGTTCTGCAGGTTCATCATGGCATATCTGGCAAAAATATAATGGGAGTGTCAGTGATTGACATGAGAAAATTCTGACATTTGAAGCTTTTCAGTAGTAGTAATATTTGTTTCTCATGCCAATCACTCCACATGGTTTCTTAAAACATAAACCTTTATTAAGATGAGTAAAACTCATAGCACAATTGAAATGATGATAAATAACATATCATGAAATTGTTTCATTGTGGAAATGTACGTTCGAGAGATATTAGTGAAAGAAAATGCAATATAACTGATGATAGATATTTTTTGACATTATCTATTTACAATTAAGGTCATTCCTGAACTAGGAGGGGGGTGTGATTGCCAGGACAAATAATAGTGTAAGCTGTTCCCTTCCCACACTCAATATTTTTATCCAGTTAAAATGTGTTCAGAATAAATTTCAAAAGCAGCCTTGAAGAAGAAAAGAAATGGAAAAAGTGTATGACAGTCTGTGGAAAAAAGAAGGAAAATTCCCCCCAGCTATTCTTTGATTATAATGGAGGAGCTTACAGGCTGGTTAAATGTATTATAATCTTACCTGACTAGAGCTTATTACACATTACCCAGACTTTTTACCTACAAAACCTCACTTAAACATGAACTAATCTTAAGAAATGGGCATTAATATTCCCTTTCTTGGTGTTTTGTATGAGCCTCTCTCACAAGATTCACCTTTCTCTTCACTTCCATGTGACACAATGGGATGAACTCAGACAATATCATCTGAGCTCCTTTACCCTCTGTCTTCTACTTGAGGTTTTCCCTTGGTGATATAAATGTTTAATGTACTTGTTTGCTATTCAAAATGTTGGAAGTTTGAGTCTACCAAATGGCCCCTCAGAAGAAAGGCCTGGAGATATATTTCTAAAAAAAATCACTGAAAACCCTGGAGTGAAATTCTACTCTGACACAATATGGGATTGACATGAGTTGGAATCAACTTGATGGTTTCTAATTGGGTTCACCCAATGGAAGGCATGACCAAGAGATGAGAGGGCAGGAGAAGGCATGCTTCACTCCAACTCCATCTCCTCAGTTTTCATTGCAGCAGTACCCCTCTATGACCTCAGTTCCTGGTGGGAATTCCATGCTACAAAGCCCTGCTCTCACCAGGTTCCAGTAACATTGTTTTGTTTTGTTTGTTCCTATTTCTTCTTCAAGACTAGTAAGGGCTTCCCAATGCAGTTTAGGTCCTGGATGCCTCAGTGCTCTATATTGATTCTCTTAAACCTGGTAATATTTCTGTAAATAATCCATCTGAATGTGCCTTCTGTTATGTGCTGAGGTCCTGATTTATACCTTTCCCATCTTATTTATGAGCTTCAGAGATGTTAAGGGACTTTTTCAAGTACATAGCTAAAAAGTGACAGAATCCTTTACCAATCTTGTGTTCTTAGTCCACAACTCCTTCCCTTATGCCATATTATCTTTATATATGTATGCATCCTAAACACTTGCTTTCCTCTCTCTATTTACTTCTGCAATCACCAGGGGAACTTAAGTTATCAATATTCATGGCCTAGGAGACTACTCAATTTGATGTACTTTAAAAAATACTTTAATCAGTGTTTATTTTAGAAAAGTGTTAAAAATGTAAGCTGATTGAAGCATTTTACATCACTTTCATAATTTCATAATATATGACCTAGAAAATTGACAAGTTTTGGAATAAATGACTGACTAGTTTTGTTCTTTTCTGTTTGCTGTGGTTAGTTCAGAATGCATAAACTCAGTATGACAAGGAAAAGGACTAAAATAATGGGAAATGATCCTACGTAAGTCAACATTGGCATGTTAGAGATAGACCATATTATTTGACAGGGTAAAATGATTAATGGAATTTGAAATAAATATGCATTTAGCATTTTAGGATAAAAAATTTAAAAAATAACTTTACAATAAATAGGAAAAAAAAAAAGCAAAATAAGGAAAAAAATTCAATCAAATCAAAGAATGAAAGAAAGGAGGAAATTGCATTACAATTTACCAAATATTATGGTTCTTCTTCTCACTGATGATTATATTTCTCCACCAATTTGGTGCTGGGCTTTGTCATGTGATTTACTCTGGCCAATGAAATGTTAACACAGAAGCATTACAAGCCAGGAAATAGTTTGCCATCTTTCTTTTTCCTCTGCTGGTAAAACTGGAAAAGGCTGCTTCCTATTCCAGGTGAAAGGTGACAAGGAGAACCAGTGCCACCTATTTTGGAGAATCTTTGAGATTTTTCATGTTGGTTATTACTGACAGCATAATCTCGTTGTTGTTGTTGTTATGTGCCATGCAGTCAGATCTGAATCATAGTGACCCCTCCTTGAGTTTCCAAGGTGGTATCACTACGGAAGTAGATTGCCCAACCTTCCTTCTGAGGAGTGGCTGGTGGGTTTGAACCTTCAACCTTCTGGGTAGCAGTCCAGTGCCTTAGGCACTATGCTACAAGAGCTCCTACAGCATAATCTAGCCTAGATTGAGATTTGGAGAAAATTTTGCCATGAAGTTTGGAGCTAATAGCTGGACTTTGGCAACTCATTTCACCTTCTGGATCTTGATTTCCTTATCTGTAAAATACTAAAACAAAACAAAACCCACTTCTATCAAGCTGATTCCTACTCATAGCAACCATACAGGGGAATAAAATGGTCTCATAAGGGTTCCAAGGCTGTAAGTCTTTATGGAAGCAGACTGCTCTGCTCCATCTATCTCTCTTGGAGCAGCTGGTGAGTTAGAACCACTGACCTTTTGGTTAGCTGCTCAATGTTTTAACCACTGCATCCCCAGAGTTTTTTATCTGTTAAATAAATAAGGTGTAGTATTACCAAAACCAGAACTGATGCTTTTGAATGGTGGTATTAGTAAAGAATACTGAACATACCGTGCACTGCCAGAAGAATGAACAAATCTCTCCTGGAAGAAGTGCAGCCGGAATGCTCCTTAGAAGCAAGAATGATCAGATTTTTTTCTCACCTGCTTTGGTCAGGTGGTCAGAAGGAACCATTCCCTAGAAAAGGATATCATGCTTGGTAAAGTGAGGGTCAGTGAAAAAGGGGAAGACCTTCAAGGAGATGGATTGACACAGTGGCTGTAACGATGGGCTCAAACTTAGCAAGAGTTGTCAGGATGGTGCAGGATGGAGCAGTGTTTCATTCTGTTGCACATGGGGTCACCAAGAGTCAGAAGTGACTCCATGGCACCTAACAACAACAACAAAAAAAAAACCCAAAAAACAAACTCTTTGATATCAAGTAAATTTAGACTCATAGCAACCCTCTGGTGGTGCAGTGGTTAAAGCATTTGGCTGCTAACCAAAAGATTGGTAATTCAAACCTACCAGATATTCTGCTGGAAAAAAATGAGTAAGACTGCTTCTATAAAGATTTATGGCCTTGGAAAAACCATGGGGCATTTCCACACTGTACTATAAGGTCACTATGAGGCATTGTATAGCTAGGAATGAAACATGTCAAAGACCATGAAGATAGCATAGGACCAGGCAATGTTTTATATTCTTATATATAAGGTTGCCATGAGTCAGAGCCTTGCTGTTAGGTGCTGTAGGAAACACTGCTCACCCCTGTGTCATCCTCACAATCATTGCAATGCTTGGGTTCAGTTGTTACAACCACTGTGTCAATCCATCTCCTTGAGGGTATTCTCTTTTTTCATTGACCCTTTACTTTATCAAGTATGATATCCTATTCCATGGACTGGTCCCTTCCAATAATATGACCAAATGACAAAAGGCAAAGTCTGAAGAGGTACAGACAACAAAAATAAACACTTTTCCATGCACAATACTGCATTATCAGTAATAACAAACATTAATCTACATGTGGATACATAGGTAGACAGGCTAAATGATCAGATATGTCTAGGCAAAAGGGAATATACACATGACCACATATAAGTTGGGCAGATGATATTTCTACATACCTGTCTACATGCTATAAGAATGTCTGTGTGTGTGTGCTCTGGTAGCCTAGTGCCTAAGGCACTTGACTGCTAACCAGAAGGCTGGTGGTTCAAACCCACCAGCCACTCCTCGGAAGGAAGGTTGGGCAATCTACTTCTGTAGTGATACTGCCTCAGAAACCTAAGGAGGGGTTGCTATGAGTTGGGGGCTGACTCAACAGCACATAACAACAACAACAAATATATATATATAAATAATAGAGCTAATGAAGTAAAATTATTAAGACATTTTAGCCACAGCCAAACACCTTGAATGAATGAGTCACTGGTCCCAAGGGCTTGGGACCATGGTAGTATGGGACATCAAAGCTGAACTGGCATAACATCAAAAAGATGTTCTACAGCATACTTTGGTGAGTAGTGACTGGAGTCTTAAAAGCTTGTAAGTGACCATCTAAAATGCACCAATTGGTCTCTACTCATCTGAAGCAAAGAGAAATGAAGAAAACCAAAGACATGTGGAAAACAATTAGTCCAAGGGACTAGTAGATCATGTAAAATTTACCCTATATGATCCTGAGACCAGAAAAACTAGATGATGCCTACTACCACTGTCAATCACTCAAAAAGGGATCAAAATAGGTGATCCTGAATACAGTGGGAGAAAAATTTAGAAAAAAACTCACAATCATAAAATAAGACCAGGCTTACTGGTCTAATAGAGGCTAGTGAAACCCCTGAGACTATGGCTCCTACTTACCCTTAGGGTTTCCAGCCAAACAATAGACAGGCATTTATAGCAGGTAAGCCACTCCTTAGAATGATCAACAATGGGGGATCAGAAAGGCAGTATTTGCACTGGGAGATAGCTCAGAGGGCAGAAATGAACAGGAAAGAAGGACACAGGTAAAAGGGAACCACAGGGAGGAAGTGGGCAGAAAGTTGTTATGCGATTGGGATTGCAATCAATGTCATGAAACAAGATATGTATGAATTGTTGTATGGAAAATGAATTTGTTCGGTAAACTTTCACCCAAATCACACATACTCACACACATAAAGAAAGACAAATTCTGGACATTCTCACTTCTAAGGAACATTCCTGCTGTACTTCAAGACAGATTAGTTCATTCTTCTGGCAGTCCATGGTATAGTCGATGTTCTTTGCCAACATCACAACTCACATGCATCACTTATACAGTCTTCCTTATTCATTGTCTAGGTTTCACATACCTATGAGGCTGTTGAAAATACTATTGCTTGGTTCAGGCACACCTTAGTCTTCAAAGTGTCATCTTTACTCTTCAACACTTTAAAAGGGTCTTCTGCAAATTTTCCCAGTGCAATATGTCATTTGATTTCTTGACTGCTGCTTCCATGGTCATTGATTGTCGATCCAAGTAAAATTAACTCTTTGACAACTTGCACCTTTTCTCCACTTATCATGATGTTGTTTCCTGGTCCAATTGTTTTTTTTGTTTGTTTGTTTTTTATGTTGAGGTATAACTCGTAGTGAAGGCTGTAGTCTTTGATCTTCATCAGTAAGTGTATCAAGTTCTCTTCACTTTCAGCAAACAAGGTTGTGTCCTCTGCGTATCACAGGTTGTTAATGAGTCTCCCTCCAATTCTGATGCCACATTCTCCATATAGCCCACCTTCTCAGGTTATTTACTCAGCATACAGACTGAATAAGTATAGTGAAAGGATACAACTCTGATGCACAACTTTCCTGATTTTAAATCATGTAGTATCTCTTTGTTCTGTTCAAATGACTGTCTCTTGGTCTGCATGTTGTTGTTGTTGTTATGTGCCGTCGAGTCAGACCCAACTCATAGCAACCCCTCCTTGGGTTTCCGAGGCAGTATCACTATGGAAGTAGATTGCCCCATCTTCCTTCCGAGGAGTGGCTGGTGGATTTGAACCGCCAGCCTTCTGGTTAGCAGTCAAGTGCCTTAGCCACTATGCTACCAGAGCTCCCTGGTCTGCATACAGACTCCTTATTAGCACAAAGAAGTGTTTAAGAATTCTCATTCTTCACAATGTTATCCATAATTTGTTATAATCCACAGAGTCAAATGCCTTTGCATATTCAATAAAACACAGGTTAACATATTTCTCATATTCTCATCTTTTAGCCAAGATCTATCTGACATCAGCAATGATGCCCCTAATTCCATGCTCAACTCTGAAGCCAGATTGAATTTATGGCAATTCCCTGTCAAGATACTGCTGCAACCATTTTTTAATTTTCTTCAAGCAATATTTACTTGAATGTGATTTTAATGATATTGTTCAATAATTTCCACAGTTTGTTGCATCATTTGTCTTTGGAATGGACACAAATATAGATGCCTTCCAATCTGTTGGCCAGGTAGGTCTCTTCTAAATTTATTGGGATAAGCATGTGAGTGCCTTCAGTGCTTCATCCATTTGTTGAAATATTTTAATGGATGTTCCATCAATCCCTGGAGTCTTGTTTTTTGCCAAATCCTTCAGTGCAGCTTGGATTCTTCCTTTAATAATGTTTGTTCTTGATCATATGCAACCTCCTGAAATAGTTGGACATCGACTGATTCCTTTTGATACAGTGACTGTGTGTTCTTTTGATGTTTCCCGCATCATTCAATATTTTGCCGATAGAATCCTTCCCTATTGCAATCCTAAACTTGAATTTTTTCTTCAGTTCTTTCAGCTTGAGAAGTGCTGAGAGTGTTCTTCCCTTTTGGTTTTTTTTAACTCCAAGTCTTTACACATTTATTATAATACTTTTCTTTGTCTTCTTGACCCACTCTTTGAAAGCTTCTGCACAGCTCTTTTTCTTCTTCATTTTTCCATTCATTTTAGCTACTTTACATTCAAGAGCAAGTTTCAGAGTCTATTCTGACATCTATTTTGGTCTTTTCTTTCTTTCGTATATTTTTAATTACTTTTTGTCTCTTCATGTATGATGTACTTGATGTCATCCCATAACTCATCTGGTCTGTGGTCATTTGTCTTCAATGTATCTAATACATTCTTCAGATGGTCTCTAAATTCATGTGATAAAACTCAAGGTTATATTTTGGTCCTCATGGACTTGATTTAATTTTCTTTAGCTTCAACTTGAACTTGGCCCCTGGCCTTGTTCTGACTGATGATATTGAGCTTCATCATCATCTCTCTCCACAGATGAAATCAATTTGATTCCTGTATATTACATCTAGTGAAGTCTACATGTAGAGTTGCTTTTTATGTTGTTGAAAAAGGTTTTTGGAATGTATAAGTCAAAGATCTTGCAAAATTCTACCACGGAATATGTGATGCCATTTTCTATCACCAAGACTATATTTTTTTTAACTACCAATGCTTGTTTCCAACTTTCACATTCCAGTCACCAGCAATCAGCAATGCATCTTTATTGCTTGTTTGATCAATTTCAAACTGTGAAAGTTGGTAAAAATTCTTCATTTCTTCATCTTTGGCTTTAGTGGCTGATGTGTAAATTTGAATAATGTTGTTGTCGTGTGCCGTCAAGTCGGCCCCGACTCATAGCGACCCCTCCTTGGGTTTCCGAGGCAGTATCACTACGGAAGTAGGATTGCCCAACCTTCCTTCCGAGGAGTGGCTGGTGGGTTTGAACCGCCAGCCTTCTGGTTAGCAGTCAAGTGCTTTAGCCACTATGTTAACTAGTCTTCCTTGGAGTCATAAGGGTATCATCCTATCACTGACATCAATGTACTTCAGTATGCATCTTGGAGTGTTCTTCTTGACGATGAATGCATCATTCCTCTTCAATTTCTCAACCCCAGAATACTAGATCATATGGTTGTCTGATTCAAAATACCCAATTCCAGTCCATTCCAGTTCACTAATATTGATCTTTATGCATATTTCATTTTTGACAACTTCTAATTTTCCTATTTTGATATTTTGTGCATTCCACATTCCTATTATTAATGGATATTTACAGCTATTTGTTCTCATTTTGAGTCATGCTGTATCAGCAAATGAATGTCTCAAAAGCTTTACTCTCTCCAAATCATTACGGTCACCTCTATTTGGAAGAGGCACTACTTCCCCAGTTGTATTCTGGAAGTCTTTCTCCCCGAGAGGCTCAAACATTGTGTCACCATTCCTAAAATTTTCAGTGGAAAAACCTTTCAGAAGTGGACCTCCACATCCTTCTTCATAGTCTGTTTTAGTCTGGAACCTCTGCTGAAACCTGTCTAACATGGGTGACCCTGCTGATATTTGAAATGCTGTTGGCATAGCTTCTGACATAATAACAACTTGCAAGCCACCATAGTATGACAAACTTGACAGATGCATCATGGAGTCAGAACTTACTGAGCAACAAAAAACATCAATAAATAATCATGATAATATCTTAGAGAGTTAAATGATAAAGGAAAATCAGAAAAGATCATCCTTTTACATAAATAAAACTTTCAATATAACAACCATTCCAAACCATATAGATTCATACCTGCACATATACATATTTATTTGTAAATGGAAAGGAAAAAGTTCAGAAGTGCATATACTAAATTTTTGACAGTAGTTCCTGAAAGAAGGAGAATGAGATGGGGTAGGATGGTAAAGGAAGATTTATATATTTATATATTTTTTTACTTGTTATTTGTAATTTTCACATTTTCATGTCACAAAATGAGTGGTCAAAATAAATTATCCATGAGATTAATGAAAGAGAGTGAATGAAGGGCATACCTGCCATACCTTAAATATGCCTCTGATCATGCCATCATTATTTCAAATAACAGAAGGGTCACTCCTGATGGACAGGATTCATCAGAGTTTTCAGACTAAGACAGGTAAGGAGGAAGGCACTGGAAATGGACCTCCAAAAAAGTAGCTCATGAAAACCTTATGAATCATAACAGAACAGTTGTCCAACTCACTTGTTTTGGACATGTCATCAGGAGGTATCAGTTATTAGGGAGGAACATCGTGTTTGTAAAATAGAGAGCCAGTAGGGTGAGGGAGACCCTCAATGACACGTATTGGCACAGTAGCTGCAATGATGGACTAGATCACCCCAGTGATCATGATGATGATGTAGGCTCAGGTCATGGCCTAGGCCACATTTCATTCCATTGTGACCAGGAGTCAGACTCAAGTCAATAGCAGTGATCTATCTATCTATCCTCATTAATTTAAAAAAAAAAAAAAAAAAGATACTTTTTTCTTATGTATTTCAATCAACTATCTCTCTGTCTACCTTAAATGTGGTTAAAAGGATCTCATAGTTTTCTTCGTAAGTGCTTTATGTTTAACAGCTTTAGTCCCCCCAGCCACTCCTCGGAAGGAAGGTTGGGCAATCCTACTTCCGTAGTGATACTGCCTCGGAAACCCAAGGAGGGGTCGCTATGAGTCGGGGCTGACTCGACGGCACATAACAACAACAACAACAAGAGTGTTCTAAACTTAGTTTGAATATATCACTGATGAATTAAAACAAGTAGAACACACACAGAAAAAATGTGCAAAATCGTAATTCCCAGTAAGCTTTTTCTTCTCTACCTCCATCAAAAAGTCCAAGCAAATTTCTAACTTTCACTGTTGAACTGAGAAATACTCAAATACATTTACACTTTGACAGAAATTCATTTACTTCCATGTAACTCTGCTTGTTCTATTTGTATGTTAAACTTTTATTTCTAATTCCAAAATGCAAAGCTGTCTTCTGATTAAAGAATATCTGGCTTCAGACTGCCAAGCAGTCAGTGTTACAGGATAACATGAGAAACCTTCTACAAAGGATACTTGTTTGATTTTCCCTATTCCCATACTCCATTTCAAACACTAGCATTTGCTTCCTTGGTGACTATTAGCTCCAGCCCTCCACAGTCAAATTAAAATGTCTGGCAAAGAAAGAATATATTTCAAAAACATACCTTCTCCCTCAATTCATCAACTAGTCCACAAATAATGGTTGCAAAAATCCCACCTTCATCAGTAATGTATTTTTCTCAACACAATTCTGGCTGTTTTCCCAACTGCATCTTTAATAATAAAATAAAATTTTGAAAATTCTATGCTAACTATTAAGGAGCTCTGGTGACGCAATGCCTAAGGCATTAGACTACTAACCAGAGATTAGTGGTTCAAACTTACCAGCTGCTCCATGGAAGGAAGATGGGACAATCTACTTCTGTAAAGATTTACCACCTCAGAAACCCAGAGGAGGTCTCTATGAGTTGGAATCAACTCAAGGGCAATGAATGTTAAGTATTACAGTACTAGAGAACTATGTACTAGAGGATTGGAGTTTGGAGCCTGGACTCTTGACTCATTAGCAATAAGCAGAATCCTAGTTGTGGTCTTTTGGATTTAATATATGTTTATAGTGTGGTGCTATATGAACATCAGATTCCCTCCCCCACCCCTTAATAGATTATGTGTTCACTTTCCTTTCCAGCCCTCAATACTTTTTCCTTTATTGGATATATCCAAAACAGGGTCTGGTTCAATGCATTCCAATGTTTCTGCTGTCCTTATCCAAACAAATTCAGGTATTCTTCCAAAATAATTCATCCTCATCCCCACCACAACTCTATTTCTTGGCAATACAATTTCATGAGATGATCCCTTTTTCATAGTACCCTATTTCTGTTTCTACCTCCTACAGCAACACTGAATCATAATGATTTTCCATCATTCTATCAACTCTGTGTCTGTGATCTATCTCGAAGCTCATAGAAGATTCTTTCTTCCTCAATCTCTCCTAGGTATTAATAATACAGAAAGGAAAAAGATGAATGACCTCTCAAAATTAAATATTTAAATGATCCACAATTCTAGTATAATGGATTAATCAGATACAAGTACAGATATACGTATATATATTTTTTTGAGTTCTAAGAATTAATGATACAACACAGGGCAGGAATAATACTCATAACAGACCTCTCTGCCTGCAAAATGTACTTTCATAGCTAATGAAAGAATGGGAAGCTGTTGAAAAATTCTAGACATTTTTTTAAGTTTTATTTTTCCCCAAATTGGTCAGTCTCGGAAACAGGTGGTGTACACTAGTGGTGAGATCGTGTGAACTGAAGTCTACCAGCTGGAAAAATCCCTCCATTAGTGGCCATTGTCCTAAATTCTAAAATTGGAGTTCCATTTTGGAACAATTTACAGATATTTTATCCCTATAAAGAAAATCTTCCCTAACTCTATCTCCATTCCTTGAGTGCCACTTTCATCTATTCTAGTAATACATTCTGGATAATTAATTTAAAAATTCACTTAGAATTGTGACATCTGAGTAGCAAAAAAATAAAATAAAAATTGAAGAAGACATCATAGTGATACTTAGAACTGAATCTGTAATATGGGTGATTTATTAATTTTAACATACTGACATTCTTATTTTCTTATTGTGAAAAAGCAAGTTCTCATTTGGACTACCAAAACAATTTTTTTTAAAAAATAATTCATCTATATAATTAGTCAATCTGTTACAGTCATTCTCTTGCAAAGAAAATTTCATATCTCTATTTCTTCAGTCACTTTAGAAAGTAATGTTAAAATAAAAATAATGAAAAAAACAGAATCATTCATTTAATGCTTACATTGCTGCCTTCTTTCAAACATCATAGAATCCTTCTAAAGGTCTGTTGTTGTTGTTGTTGTTGTTATGTGCCGTCGAGTCAGCCCTGACTCATAGGCAGGTTATTAAGAGAGTCAGAAGTAATGAAACTATACTAATGAAAACTCTCAGTTCAAGATTAGATGTTTAATTACTATAAAATCAAAATTTAGTTAGATTATGCATAATTAGTTATCTTCTCTCATACATAGATGAATAGCATGTGGAAGACAAAACAGCACTAGAGCCACATGTGATTTTCTCCCTCTGGAAATAAAAGCAGAATGCTCAGTAGTGAAGCAGTGAGACAGATTGTTAATTTTATAATGATTGTCCCCAAGATTAAGCAGCAGTCATTCTCTTTGGTTGTTTAATTGCTAATTCAAAATCACACAAAAAAGAAAAATCACTTAACATCAAGATAATGGGCCTGGGATGGCTGAGTGGAACATTTTGCCTAGATTTGTGAATTACAAATATACCAAACACATAAAACTCAAGCCATAGCTTAGGAATTTATTGCAGGAGGAAATTTAGTTCAAGTTCATAGAAATATTCTAACTGTCTCACGATAATATGTATGCTTTCAGACCAAAAAGTACTTTTTCCAATATTATAGAATATACTGATTGTATCCACTAATGATTCCTAAAATGTTCTCCATTAAATATCAAGGTCAATCTCTCCTACTTCTTAAACTCACTGCCAATGAGTCACAGAAACACTCCCCTTTCCTAAGGGTTTCTGAGGCCATAATTTTTTATGGAAGCAGACTGCCTCATTTTTCTCTGGTGGTTTCAAACTGCTGACTTTTTGTTAGCAGCCTTAAACACAGCACCACTGTGATAGGCCAAAGGATTCAATCACATTCTCAGTGCTGTACTACATGTGGGTTGAATTTTTATCTTCAGAGATTTTTCAATGAAAAGAATGAATCTTAAATGACACTTAAACAGAAAAGAATACTGAAAAGGTCTAGGAAAATTGATCCCCCTGACAGGAAGGAGCACCATAGTGCCTAGATGTTTTGTTGCTGTCAAGACGATAAAGACTCATGGCAAAGCCATGTGTGTAGAGTAGAACTGTGCTCCATAGACTTTTCAAGGCTGTGACTATTCAAATGTAGATCACCAGGTCTTACTTCCAAAACATTTCTGGGTGTATTTGAACCACCAATCTATTGGTTAGTAGTCAAGAACTTAACCATTTATGCCACCAGAAAGGGTCCATATAACTAACTAACTAACTCACTGCCGTCAAGTCAGATCTGAATCATAGCAACCCATCCTTTGGTTTCTGAGACAGTATCACTACAGAAGTAGATTGCCCAATCTTCCAAGGAGTGGCTGGTGGGTTTGAACTGCCAGCCTCTGGTTAGCAGTTAAATGCCTTAGGCACTACCTAATATATTTTCCCAAACCAAAGTTCCATGAAGAAACAGGAGATTATAAGGCTGGGAAAGGAAATATACAAGATGAGCCTGGAACATTTTATTAGGATCCAAAGCAGTAAATTTATTTATTTATCTATCTATCTATTTATTTATTTATTTGGGGTGTGTGTGTGTGTGTGTGTGTGTGTGTATTTATTTATTTATTTTTGGCAGTGTTCCCTTCCCTCCTCTCACCCCTGGCAACCAACAAAGTTTCCCTCCATATATAAATCTTTCCTTGACCCTCCACAACAGGGAACTAATACTATATTTGTCCTTCTGTGATTGACTCATATCACTCAGTGTAATGTCCTCCAAGTTCATCCATATTATGCAGTGTTTTGCAGACTCTACATTATTCTTTAGTGCTACAGAGCATTCCATTATGTGTATGTACCATAGTTTGGTCATCCACCAATGGGCATGTAGGTTGTTTCCATCTTTTAACTATTATAAATAATGCTGTGATGAACATGAGTAGGCATATATCTGTTCCTGTCCTGGCTCTAGGATATATACCTAGTAATGGGATTACTGGCTCAAATGGTATCTCCAACTGCAGCTTTCTAAGAAATCGCCATATTGCTTTCTACAATGTTTATATCACTTCACAGTCCCACCAGCAGTGTATGAGAATCCCAATCTCTCCATATCCCTGCTAGCATTTGTTATTTTTTGTCTCGTTGAACCTTGCCATCAGTGCTGAGGTGAAATGGTATCTCACTGTTGTTTTGATTTGTATCTCTCTGATGGCTAATGATTAGCTGGCCACCGGAATATCCTCCTTGGTGAAGTATCTATTCATATCTTCTGCCCATTTTTCAATTGCATTGCTAATCCCTTTGCTGTGAGGCATTGAAGTTTTCTATAAATCTTAGAGATAAGTCCCTTGCCAGATATGTAATTATCAACAAGTATGAATTTGTTGCTGTCATTTTTGTTATGTGCTTTTTTGTGGTGTCGATTTCTTTGTTCCATGTAATTTTCCATGCTGAGCTCATTGGTTTATGAATCATGTTATCACTTCTTTTCTTGCTATTATTTTAGCATTTGCTAAATATTTGTGCCAGTCCTCTTTGTTATTTTGATGGGAAGGTTTATCATTTTTCTTTGAAGTTACCCTGTGATTTATAGTTTTCTTCCCAAGTTTAGAACAGTTCATTCTATCTTGTAGTTCTCTTGACTTCCCTACAATCTAGAAGTTCTGTAATGACACAGTATTTTTCCCTCTTTTTGTTTTGTAGTTGTCCTCATTCGTGAATTGATGTCTCTGGTTCCCTGTTTACAATCTTGTAGACTTATGTACATTGGATACTTCCATTGCTGGGTTCATTTCTGGGTTATATCATCATGTGTGTTAATGGCCAGTTGTTGTTAGCTATTGTTGCTTCTCTGTCCAAAGGGCTCCCTTTAGTATCTCTTGTAAGGTTAGTCTGGTTTTAACAAATTCTCTTAATTTCTGCTTATCTGGAAATGTCCTAATTTCACCATCATATTTAAGGGACAGTTTTGCTGGGTGCATAATTCTTGGTTGGAAATTTTTCTCTTTCAGGGTTTTATATATACCATCCCATTGTCTTCTCTCCTGCACAGTTTCTGCCAAGAAATTGAAGCTTAGTCATACTGATTGCCCCTTGTAGGTGACTTTTTGTTTTCCTGTGCTGCTCTCATGATTCTTTCTGTCTTAGGTTTTGGTGAGTTTGACGATGATATGTCTTGGTGATTTTGTTTTGGAGTCTATCCTGTTTGGGGTTCTTTGGACTTCTTGAATGGATATATTCTCATCTTTCATCATACCAGGAAAATTCTCTTCCAACAAATCTTTGACAATTTTCTCTGTGGTTTTATTTGTCTCTTCCTGTTCTGGAATTCTGATTATATGTAGGTTATTCCTTTTGATGGTATCCTACATGGACCTTAGGCTTTCTTCATTTTGTCCTGATCTTTTTTCTGATTGATCCTTTTCCAAAGAAGTGTTCAGGTATTTGCCTTCAATCTCATCAATTCTGTCTTACATTGATTCAATTCTGCTCCTGTGCCTGTTCATTGTCTTATCTGTTTCTGAAAAATTATTATTAATTTTCTGGATTTCAGTGTGTAGATTTGGTATCATTTCTAATTTTTCATTTATTTTGTCATTTTGTTCTTGTATTGTCTTTTGAAACTGTTCTAGGGTTTTCTCTGTGTTTTCCTTGATCTGTCTCTCAATTAGTTGAAGATACCTAAATATAATTCTTTTGAATTCCTTATCAGGGAGTTCCAATGCTGCATCTTCCTCAGGGATGTTTTAGGTCTGTATCATGGTCCCTTGGTTCTCCTGCTTTATCTTGCTTCTTTGTGTGGACTGTGATGTTCTGTTGTCTCTGAGGCATTGTGACATTTTTGACTCTATATTTAATTGGCGATTGTATGTTAGAGTGACTTGCCCACAGTTTTCATTTTCTTTGTTTTGTTTGTATGTTATCTACTCAAACAGGGTACTGTTGTGTGCTCCTCTATTCACTAATTGACAACACTTATACACTCACCGGAGCTCTGGTAGCATAGTGGCTAAAGCACTTGACTGCTAACCAGAAGGCTGGCGGTTCAAACCCACCAGCCACTCCTCGGAAGGAAGGTTGGGCAATCCTACTTCCGTAGTGATACTGCCTCAGAAACCCAAGGAGGGGTCGCTATGAGTCGGGGCCGACTCGACGGCACACAACAACAACAACATACACTCACCACCTGTCTCCTTTCCTGTAGTCAGCCTCTTGTATGTCCCTTGGCAAACAGAACCTATTCCTAGGTCCCTGGAATCTGAATGAGAATGCTATCACTTTAAAATCCAAAATGGTTTCCACTCATAAACATTCAAAATGGCTCTGCCGTTGGTCACTTTAAATATCCAAAATGGCTGCCACACCCTCCAGACAGTAGAAAGTCAGCAGCTCAGGTTGTCTCCCTCCTTGCTGTTTCCCTTCCTAGTTATAGGCCACCAGCACAGTCGTCCCTACAGCCCTTGGTGACCATGGTGATCTTTTGGTCAATTCTCAGGTCCCAATACCACTTGGAAATATTCAGGCTGTTGGTCCTGTCAGGGTAGCTGACATTTCGCAGCTCCAACCATCTCTCTACTCACTGTTTTCATTCAGGTTTTTTCCACTAGTTGGTGTCTAATCCACTTCTATATAGTTCCTTTCAAAGCTTAGGGCTCCAGGATTATGTTCTGTATCTCTGTTAATTGGTTTTTCTTTTCTTGGTTGAAGAGGGTCTGTGTTGCTTGTCTGCCTATTCCTCCATCTTACTAGAAGTCCCAGCATTAAAAGTATTAAAACTCTTGTGATCATGCCAAAAGGATTTAAGAGTCAATCTAAAGAGCTTTCCACTGGCCAAATGTTGGGCAATTTGAGCCTCAGTATGAATAACTGATGTTGATTGAAAGAAATAAAATATGAGTTCATAAGGACATTTTTTTAAAATGCACTTATTGGTTCCCTTTGAAAGAATGCTGAAACAGCAAGAAATTAAAAATTGGTACACTGAAGGAAAAAATAAAATTTATCCAGCCTTTCCTATATGAACAAAACTTTGAGAAACCAAATCACATAGTTGAAGAGAAGGAAGTATTTCAACTCAATAAAAGAAGAAGAAATAATAAAAGTAAGATATCCCCATTTTGCAAACCTGTAATTAAACAATGAATCTAGATAATTACCATCAATATTTGCTAACATCATAAACTGAAGGATAACCAGACAGTAAGTACCTCCTGAGGAAGTACACGATGTTGTTCATAAAGTAATTCTGGCCAAATAAAATAAAATTAAAAATCATACCTAGATCTGATCAAACCTCTAGAATCCATGACTAGTTTAGAGAACAGAGGAACATGTCATAAAATGCCACAGGGATTAACAACATATTGTTTTTGTTGTTATGTGCCGTCGAGTAGGACCCAACTCATACTGACCCCTCCTTAGGTTTCCAAGGCAGTATCACTGTGGAAGTAGATTGCCTAACCTTCAAGCTCCCTGAAAAACATATTAGGGGGAAAAAAAAAAAAAAAACCTTAGATAAACATTTGGGGAAATTCACACACTGTCTAAATATTAAATTATTCAATGAATTATTTTTTGATGGCATAATAGTAACATGATTATGCTTCTAACAGGGCTTTTGTTTAATAATATATTTAAAGATGGAAAGTTATGTTAAGAATTTACTTCAAAATAGTCCAATAGGCTGAATGGATGAGGCTATAACTGAAACTTGTTTCTTCATGGATTAAGTGTTGAAGATGACTGATGACTGCAAAGAGGTTGATTATACTATTATTGCACATATTTGTATTTGTTTGAATTTTTCCATAATAAGTCTTTTGTTTGCTTTTTGTTTTTTAAACAGCATTATAGCAGGGGGGAAAGGAAGTTTGGTATCTCACCACACATATTTCTAATACTTAATATACAAACAGTAAACACATCACCAAAAACCAAACCAAACACACTGCTGTCGAGTCGGATCCAAGTCATAGCAACCCCTCCTTGGGTTTCCAGCATGGTATCTCTATGGAAGGAGATTGCCCAATCTTCCTTCCAAGGAGTGGCTGGTGGATTTAAACCGCCAGCCTTCTGGTTAGCAGTCAAATGCCTTAGGAATTATGCCACCAGAGCTCCCAGATGCACCACAGAATATCCAAATTACAATTTGCATGATTCAGCCATAATTAGCAAAAGATTAAGAGGTCTAATTTATTCAAACCTTTGGGTAGGAAATCTAGGTTCAACTTAACCTCTAACTATTCAGTCATTTTGAGTGACAGACTGAGAGTTCTGTTCAAAATAACCACAATATTTTTTTGAGCGTGTAGGTAGAAAAAAAATGATCTAAGGTAGACTAGCTGCTTTACAAGAACTTTGGAAGAAGGACTTAAATTACCTTAAAAGAAAGAAAGGCCTGAAGACATAAGAAATATTCTGAGTTATATAAAGTGACAGATGTCTAGATAGCAATTTTCAATTAAAAAAAAAAGAAAAAGAAAAATAGCATTACCAAACATAAGCTTTATATAATAGTAAAAACAAATTAAATGTTCAGGAAGGCAGAAAGCAGTGCAATACAAGCAAATAAAACAATCTATGAATAAAACAAAAGAAGTATGGTGGCTTGAATCTCAGAAGTGTCCTGAGAAAGAATATGAATGTTTTGGTCACTCTACTGTTTGTAGACCGCCGTCCTTGTTAGTAGTGGTGAGTATCCCTGCCTCACACATGGGAGAACAGCATTAGATTCCCCTACAGGGAGGATGGAATTACATTTTAGGAGCTCTGGTGGCATAATGCCTAAGGCATTTGACTGCTAACCAGAGGGCTGGAGGTTCAAACCCATCAGCCACTCCTAGGAAGGAAGATTAGGCAATCTACTTCAATAGAGATACCACCTTGGAAACCCAAAGAGGGGGTCGTTACGAGTCAGATGTGACTGGACGGCACTGAGTCCCCCCCACCTAGTGTTTGTAGAAAAAAAAAATAACCATAGAAGCACTAAACTCATAAGAAATATAAAAAATGCATAAGAGCTTAATGAGTTTTGGAGGAATTCTGTAACGTTCTATCACAGAATAAATTTTTTTGAAAGTTAACTTTTATGTGGCAAGATATACCACAATATGCTGAAATAAACTAACAGATTTATGATTAAGAGATACATACAAATAGAGAAAACACATAATTAGGACCTAAGGATTTAGTCAAGCCTATTTCAAATTGATAAAACATAATGATTCTTGGAAGATCCTTAGGAGATTGATTTTAGAAATGGAGAGATTATGGCAATATAATGTGGATAAATCCTTCATCAAGTGAATAGATTTTTTTTTTTTAAGCAAAGGAATTTATAGTTTCAGGATTGTTCTTGTTTTGAATACCAAAATTCAGGTCCATGTTTTTCTGTACATGGGGCTAAATGAAGATAAATTCATATAAACTGAACAGCAAATAATATCCCAGAATCCTTGAAATAATTGTGTGAATTTCAAAGACACAACCCGGGCATCCTGGAGACATACATAGAATTATAGATCATAACACAGTGAACTGTAGAAGGATAATCTCTGCTTGTCACAGAAAAAGAAAATTTTCAAGGTTCTTGATTAATTTGAAGTCTTGCAAGTCTCACATTCCTATATATTAGACTTTAGGATAGCTCACAGATAGCATTAATGAAACTATTGGCCATATGTTCAAGCTGAATTTCTTTTGTTAGAATCCTTTAGTGGAAGAGAATCTAATGCATATTATGTTCCTGTGATCTATTCATTTGATCATTATATTAAGAGAATCAAATCATTTCATATTTTTAAAAATATTATGAGCAATTTAGAATAAGGAAATCAATACCATTTACAATAGCTACCAAAAAATTAAAAAAACAAACAAACTTGTGAATCAATTTTACGAGGGACACAAAAGACCTGTACAAAGAAAACTACAAAAAAACTAAGAAAGCATAACAGATCTACATAAATGGAAGAAAATACCATGCTCATGGATAGGAAGATTGAACATTGTGAACATGTAAATTTTACCCAAAGCAATCTGTACATTCAATGCAATCCCAGTCCAGATCCCATCAACATTTTTTAAGGATATGGAAAAAACAATCACTAACCTTATATGGGGGAGTTCTGGTTGCGTAGTGCCTAAGGCACTTGATTGCTAACCAGAAGGCTGGCGGTTCAAACCCACTAGCCACTCCTTAGAAGGAAAGTTGGGCAATCTACTTCTGTAGTGATACAGCCTCAGAAACCCAAGGAGGGGTCGCTATGAGTCAGGTCCAATTTGAGGGCAAATAACAACAACAACAACTTTATATGGAAAAGAAAGGGACCTCGAATAAGCAAAGCACTATTGAAGAAGAAGAACCAAGTAGGAGGTCTCACACTGCTGGATCTGAAAACCTACTATACAGCCACAGTAGTCAAAACTGCCTGGTACTGACTGGTATAATGACAGACACATAGACCAATAGAACAGAATCGAGAACACAGAAATAGATCCATTGACCTATGGTCAGCTGATATTTGAGAAAGGGCTGAAATCCATTAAATGGGGAACAGAATGTTTGTTTAATAAAAGGTGCTGGCAAAACTGGATATCCATTTGCAGAAAAATGAAACAAGACCTATACCTCACACAAAAACTAACTCCAGATGGATCAAAGACTTCAATGTGAAATCTAAAACTATAAACTTCCTTAAGGAAAAACTAGGGGCACATTTAGGGGCCCTAAGATATGGCATAAATAGACTATCAAATATAACCTAAACTGTGCAAACAGCAGAAGAGAAACTAGATGAATGGGACCTTCTAAAAATTAAATTTTTATGTGCTTCAAAAGACTTCTCCAAAAGAGTCAAAGGAGAACCTACACATTGGGAAAAAATATTTGGCAATGACACATCTGACAAGGGACTTATCTGATAGAATTTATAGAAAACTCCAACACCTCAATTACAAAAAGACAAATAATTCAATTTAAAAAATGGGCAGAAGACATGAATAGACACTTCACCAAGGAGGATATTCAGGCAGGCAACAAACATATGAAGAAATGTTCACTATCATTAGCCATTAGAGAGATGCAAATCAAAACGATGAGATACCAACTTGCTCCAACACTAGTAGCAAAGTTCAACAAGACAGAAAATAACAAATGCTGGCAAGGATGTGTAGAGAATGGGACTCTCATACACTGCTGGTGAGACTGTAAAATGATACAACTACCATGGAAAGCAGTATGGCGACTCCTTAAAAAGTTGGAAATAGAAATACCTTCGACCCAACCATTCCATTACTAGGTATATACCCTAAAGAAGTGAGAGTCATGACAAGAACAGACATATACACATCCATGTTCATCACCGCACTATTTACAATAGCCAAAAGATGGAAACAACCTAGATGTCCATCAACTGAGGAATGGATAACTAAACTTTGGTACATACACACAATGGAATACTATGCAACCCTAAAGGATAACCTAGAATCTGCAAAACACCGCATAATGTGCATGAACTTGGAGGACATTATGCTGAGTGAAATAAGTCAATCACAAAAGGACAAATATTGTATTACTACATATTATAAAAGTCAAGAAACAGTTTATCTATGGAAGGAAATTTTCTTTGTTGATTACCAGGGGTGGGAGGGGTGGGGAGGGAACACTGTTAGATAGGTAGAGATAAGTATTGAACTGGGTGAAGAGAAGGGCAATGTACCAAATGTGAGTGATCAACATGGTGGCATTGAGGAAGAGGAAGAGGAAGATATAGAGAGGTATATGGGAGGTACAGACAACAAAGATGAACCCTTTGCCACATAAAGTATGGCAAACATGGGTAAATAGGTAGCTAGATGGGTGGAGAGGCTGAACTATTACATATGTCTATGTAGTGGGGAGTGTACCCAAGAACATGTATAGGATTGGCAGACAATGGTCTTAGAAGTGTATTTGTATGATCTGAATTCCCAGGTGGATAGTAGAGCTGACAAGGGACAAGGCTGTAGTCACTTCTTGGTCACAGTCAACTACTCAGAAGGAGTTAGTAGTTAAACGTGTGGGCTTGGGACCATAGTCACAGGGGATGCCAAGCTCATTTGGCATAACATACTACAAAAACATTGTTCCACCTCCTACTTTGGCAAGTAGCAACTGGGATCTTAAAAGCTCACAAGCAGCTATCTAGATGCAACTATGGGTCTCTCCTCATCCAGAACAAAGAAGAATGAAGAAAACCAAAGATTCTTGGGATCTACTTCATGGAAAGAATTAGTCCAAGGGATTGGTACACCATGCAACTGCCAACATATATGATTATGAGACCAGAAGAGCTAGATGGTGCCTGGCTACCAATGTCAACCACTTGGAGGGAAATATATGTAGGAGTCCATGGATAGAGAGAGAGAACAATGTGGAACAAAACTCAAAATCATTTGGAGAAAAAAAAAAGTGGGGACCAGGTTTGCTGGTCTGATAGAGCCTGGTGGAACCACTGAGACTATGGCCTCTAGCTGCCCTTCATGTCTGGAACTGAACACACACTTGTGGCTTCCAGCCAAGGAAAAGACGGGCATAGGAGTTGAACATTTACCTGTGGTAAATAACTCCTTGGAGAGAATAATCATGGGAGAAAGAAGGGCTATTTATGCACAGGGAGACAGCTCAGGGGGCAGGAGTACATGGAGGGATGGATACAGGGAAGAGGTAACTGTCGGGAGGAAGTGGGAGGGGAGCTGTTGCTTTGTGGTGAATTGTGGTCATGTCATGAGACAAAGCTTATGTGAACTGCTGCATGGATAGTGAATTTGCTCTGTAA
>NW_006921967.1:2387308-2389897 GCF_000298275.1 Orycteropus afer afer | reverse complement strand
ATAAAATAAACAATTTAGAAATAGACTGGAAAACTTATATATTGAATTTAATGGAATAAAGCACAGAAAAAAAAATTAATGCCAAGTGTTATCACATAGGATAAAAAAAATCTTACATATTTCATTATTATTGTTGTTGGTGTCATAGAGCTGACTCCAACTCATAGCTACTTTTGTACAACAGAACAAAATACTGCCTAGTCCTACACCATCCTTACAATCTTTGTTATATTTGAGCCCATCCCTGCAGCCACTGTGTCAACCCATCCTATTGAGGGTTTTCCCCATTTTTGCTAACACTCTACTTTACCAATTATGATATTCTTCTCCAGGGAATGGTCCTTTCTGATCACATAACCAAAGGAGGTATGATGAAGTATGGGCATTCTTGCTTCCAAGGAGCATTCTGACTGCTCTTCAAGGATAGATTTGTTCACTCTTCTGGCTGTCCATGGTATTTTCAGTATTCTTTGCTAATACCATAATTCAAAGGCATCAACTCTTTTTCAGCCTTCATTATTCATTGCCCAGCTTTAATATACATAGGAGACAACTGAAAATACTATGGCTTGGGGTAGAAGCACTTTAGTCTTCAGAGTGACATCTTGGCTTCTTAACACTTTAAAGAGGTCTTTTGCAGCAGATTTGCACAGTGCAATATGACACCTAACTTCTTCACTGCTGCTTCCATGCATGTTGATTATGGATCCAAGTAAAATGAAATTCCTAACAAATTCAATCTTTTCTCCATTTAGTTTGATATTTCTTACTGGTCCAGTTGTGAGGATTTTCATTTTCTTTATGTTGCAGTGTAATCCATACTGAAGACTGTAGTCTTTGATTTTCATCAGTAAGTACTTCAGGTCATCTCATTTTCACCAAACAATGTTGTATCATCTGCATATCACAGGCTGTTAATGAGTCTTCCTCCATTCTTGATGCCATATGCTTTATACAGTCAAGCTTTTCAGATTCTGTGCTGACCATCCAGGTTGAATAAGTATGGTGAAAAAGTACAACGCTGATGCACAGGCTTTCTGATTTTGAACTATGCAATATCCCCTTGTTCAATCTGAATGACAGCTTCTTGGTCTATGTACAGTTTCCTCATGAGCACAATTAAGTGTTCTGGAATTCCCATTCTTTTCAATTTTATCCATAACTTGTTATGATGCACATAGTCAAATGCCTTTGGATAGTCAATAAAACAAAGGTAAACATCTTCCTGGTATTCTTTGCTTTCAGCAAAGATCCATTTGACATGATCGAGAGCAATGATATCTCTCGTTCCATATCCTCTTCTGAATCTGGCTTGAATTTCTGAAAGTTCCTTGTCAATATAATGCTGGAATAGTTTTTGAATTATCTTGAGCAAGATTTTACTTGTGTGTGATATTAATTATATTGTTCAATGTTTTCCACATTATATGGGATCACCTTTTTATGGAATGGGTACTAATGTTCATCTCTTCCAGTCAGTTGGCCAGGTAGCTGTCTTCCAAATTTCTTGATGTAGATAAGTAAGTTCCCCAAGTGTTGCATCTGCTTGTTGAAACACCTCAATGTGTATTCCATCAGTTCCTGGAGGCTTGTTATTTTTGCCAATTCCTTCAGCACAGTTTGAATTTCTTCTTCCAGTACCATTGTTTCTTGGTCATATATTACCTCCTGAAATAGGACCAATTATTTTGGGTACAGTGACTATATTCTTTCCATCTTCTTTTGATATTTCCTGCATCATTCAATATTTTGCCTATAGAATCCTTCAATATTGCAACTCAAGGTTTGAGTTTTTTCTTGAGTTCTTTCAGCTTGAGAAATGCCAAGCATGTTCTTCCTTTTTGTTTTTATAACTCTAGGTATTTGCACATTTCATTATAATAATTTGTCTTCTCAAGCTGTCTTTTTTTTTTTTTTTTTTAACTTTCATTATGATGAAAACATACACAACAAGACATTCACAAATATTAAAAGTTCTACATTTATAGCTCAGGGACATTGATGACATTTTTCATGTTGTGCTACCAGTATCCTTTTCAAAAAATTCCACCATCACAGGATAAACTCAATGTCCAGCAAACAAAAACTTCCCCTTTCCCCCTCCTACCACTGATAACCACTAATAATATTTGGTGTGTACACACACACACACACACACTCTCTCTCTCACACACACACACACACACACCCCTATATATATACACATATACACCTCTTCCCTCCCATCCCTTGTAACCAACAAAGAAATTTTCCTTCTATATGTAAAATTTTCCTTGACTTTGAGTTGGATCCGACTCCATGACAGTGGTTGTGTTTGCATTTTACAATAATGGACTAATACAATATTTGTCTTTCTGTGATTGACTTATTTCACTCAGCATAATATCCTCCAAGTTCATCCATGTTATGTGGTGTTTTACAAATTCTACATTATTCTTTAGGGTTGTACACAACCTATCCCTCCCGAATTTAGAGACCATCTAAAGAATAGATTTGATGCATTGAACACCAATGACCAAAAACCAGAAGAATTGTGGGAGGATATCAACAACATTATCCATGAAGAAAGCAAGAGATCACTAAAAAGAT
>NW_006921967.1:2383657-2385623 GCF_000298275.1 Orycteropus afer afer | reverse complement strand
TCTGTCCTTGAGGAAGTGCAGCTGAGATACTCCTTGGAGGCGAGAATGGCCAGACTTCATCTCACCTATTTTGGTCATGTTGTCAGAAGGGACCATTCCTTGGAAAAGGATGTCATGCTTGGTAGGGTGGAGGGTCGACAAAAGAGGGGGATCTCTTCAGCGAGATGGACTGACATGGTGGCTGCGATGATGGGCTCAAGTATAGCAGGGATCATGGAGCTGGCAGGATTGGGCAGTGTTTCTTTCTGCTGTACATGGGGTTGCTATGAGTCAGAAAGGCTCAACGGCACCTGACAACAACAGTATTCTATTGTGTGAATGTACCACAGTTAGCTTATCCGTTCCTTGGTTGATGAGCACTTAGGTTGTTTCCACATCTTTGCTGTTGTGAATAATGCTGTGATGAACATGGGTATACACATACCTATTCGTGTCCTGCTGCTCACTTCTTTAGGATATATACCTAGTAATGTGATTGCTGCATCAAATTGTATTTCTGTTTCAAAATTTTTAAGGAATCGCCATAGTGATTTCCACAGTAATTGTATCATTTTAGAGTCCTATCAGCATTTTATGAGAGTCCCAATCTATCCACATCCTCACTAGCATTTTTTCTTTCTGTCTTGTAGAACTTTGCTATTAATGGCAGGGTGAGATGGCATCTCATGGTTGTTTTGATTTACCTTTCTCTAATGGCTAATGATCATGAACATTTATTTCTTCATATGTTTGTTGGCTACCTGAATATCTTCTTTGGTGAAATGTCTGTTCATATCTTCTGCCTATTTTTTAATTAGATTGTTTGTCTTTTTGATGTAGAGGCATTGGAGTTTTCTATAAATTTTAGAGATCCTTTGTCCAATATGTTATTGCTGAATATTTTTTCCTATTCTGTAGGTTCTCTTTTAACTCTTCTGAAGATGTCTTTTGATGCATGTAAGAATTTAATTTTTAGAATGTCCCAATCACCTAATTTGTCTTCTGCTGTTTGTGCATCTTGGGTTGTGCTTAATAATCTACTTATACCATAAATTAAGCCCCCTAAGTTTCCCCCTATTTTTTCATTGATAAAGTTTATAGTTTTAGGTTTCACATTTAAGTTTTTGATTCATCTAGAGTTAGTTTTTGCATGTAGTGTGAAGTATGAACCTTGTTTCATTTTTCTGCAAATGGATATTCAGTTTTGCCAGCACCATTTTTTAAAGAGTTTATCTCTTCCCCATTTAATGGATTTCAGCCATTTGCCAAAGATCAGCTGGCCAAAGGTTGATGTAACTATTTCTGGGTTCTGAATTCAGCTCCTCTTGTATATATGTCTGTCCTTGTACCAGTACTAGGCTCTTTTGACAACTGTGGCTGTGTAATAGATATTGAGATCTGAGAGTGTGAGACCTCCTACTTTGTTCTTCTTCTTCAGTAGTAGTTTGCTCATCTAAGATCATTTTGCTTTCCATATAAAATTAGTGACTGATTTTTCCATGTCTTTAAACAATGTTGGTGGAATCTGGATCAGGATTGCATTGAATAAATAGATTGCTTTGGATAGTATTGATATTTTTACAATGTTCAATCTTCCTATCCATGAACATGGTATGTTCTTCCATTTATGTGTATCTTTTATAGTTTCTTGAAGTAGAGTTTTATAGTTTTCTTTGTATAAGTCTTTTGTGTTCCTGGTAAGATTTATTCCCAAGCATTATTTTTTCTTTTTCATGTTGTTGTTGTTGTTAAGTGCTGTCAAGTCATTTCCAACTCATAGCGACCCCATGCACAGCAGAACGAAACACTGCCCGATCCTATGCTAGCCCCACAATCCCTGCTATACTTGAGCCCATCATCGCAGCCACCGTATCAATCTATCTCCTTGAATGCCTCCCCCTCCTTCGTCAACCCCCCACCCTACCAAACATGACATCCTTCTCCAGGGAATGGTCCCTTCTTACAACATGACCAAAATAGGTGAGAC
>NW_006921967.1:2378427-2381570 GCF_000298275.1 Orycteropus afer afer | reverse complement strand
TTTTTGACAACTTCCAATTTTCCTAGATTCATACTTCGTACATTCCATGTTCTGATGATTAATGGATGTCTGCGGCTGTTTCTCTTCAATTTGAGTGTAACAAGGGGAAATGTTCAGTGCAGATCAGTAAGCACAAGCCCACCTGTGCTTACCTTGCTCCCGGAGACCCGGTCCCTCTCGGGAAGGTAACAAGGGAAAGTGTTCAGTGCAGATCAGTGAGTAAGCACAAGCCCGCCCATGCTTACCTTGCTCCCGGTTAATAAGCACAAGCCCGCCCATGCTTACCTTGCTCCTGGGGACTAAACACAAGCCCGCCTGTGCTTACCTTGCTCCCGGAGACCCGGTCCCTCTTGGGAGGGTAACAAGGGAAAGTGTTCCTTCTTTTTCATAGCTATTGTAAATGGTACTGATTTCCTTATTTCTTTTTCAGAGACCTCTTTGCTGGTGTAGAGGAATCCAAGTGATTTTTGAATGTTGCTCATGTATCCTGCCACTATGCTAAATCTTTTTTCATGGTTTTGCTCATTTCTTTGTTCCATATAATTTTGTTTGTTTCACACAAATCTTTCATGAAAGAAGTGCAGCCAGAATTTTCTTTGGAAGTGAGAATGGCCAGACTTCATCTCACCTACTTCGGTCATGCTGTCAGAAGGAACCATTCCCTGGTGAAGGATATCATGCTTGGTAAAGTGGAGGGTCAGAGAAAAAGGGGAAGATCTTTGGGGAGATGGATTGACACAGTGGCTGCAACAATGGGCTCAGGCATAGCAAGGATTATAAGTTGGCGCAGGACTGGGCAGTGTTTTGTTCTGTTATACACAGAGTTGCTATGAGTCAGAGCTGACTCAACAGCAACAACAAATATAATTTTCTGGGTTGAACTCATTTTGTTTATGAATCATGTTATCATCTCCTTAATTGCTATTTTTTTAGAATTTGCTAAATATTTGTGCTTGTTCTCTTTTTTATTTTGATGTGAAAGTTTATTATTTTTCTTTGAGGTTACACTGTAATTTATTATTTTTTCCCCAAGTTTAAAACAGTCTTTTCCATCTTGCAATTGTCTTGACTTCCTCACCATTTATAAATGCTATCACTGCAATATTTAGTTCCTCTTTTTGGTTTGTACTTGTTCTCATTTACAGATTGATTTGTCTTGTTCCCTGTTTACAGTCTTGTATGAGTCGGGGCCGACTCGACGGCAAAACAACAACAACAAGCTTAATTTACTTTGGATACTTCTATAACTGATTTGCCTTCTGGGTTATGTTGTCATGTGTGTTGATTGGTTGTTGTTTGCTGTTGTTGGATCTCTATATGAAGGATCTCCTTTAGTATCTTTTGTAAGCTTGGTCTGATTTTTACAAATTCTTTTGATTTCTGCTTATCTTGAAATATCCTAATTTTATCTTCATATTTGAGGGACAATTTTGCTGGGTATGTAATTCTTATGGAAATATTTTTCTTTTGGGATTTTATATACATAATCCTATTGCCTTCTCACCTACATGGTTTCTGCCAAAAAAAAACAGAGCTCAGTCTTATTGGTTGTCCTTTGTAGGTAACTTTGTTTTTCCCATGCTGCATTTAGGATTTTTTCTTTGTCTTTGGTTTTGGTGAGTTTGATGATGATGAGTCTTGATGATTTCCTTTTGGGATCTATGTTTGGGGTTTCTTGAGTGGATATATTCTCATCTTTCATCATATTAGGGAAATTTTCTTCCAACATGTCTTCAACCATTTTCTCTGTGATTTCATTTGTCTCTTCCTGTTCTGAAATTCCAATGACATGTAGATTATACCTATTGATTGTATTCGACATGAATCTTAGCCTTTCTTCATTATGCTTTGATCTTTTGTCTGACTGATCTCTTAACAAAGTAGTACTGAGGTATTTGTGTTCAATCTCATTAATTCTGTCTTCCATTGATTTGATTCTACTCCTTTGCCCATTCACTGTGTTATCTATTTCTGAAATCTTAATATAACTTTCTGGATTTCTATTTGTTGATTATGTATCTTTTCTAATTTTTTATTTATTTTGTCATTTTGTTCTTGTATTTTTTTCCTAAATTGTTCTGGTGTTTTGTCTGTAGTTTCCTTAATTTTGTCAGTGTTTTCCTTGATATTGTCAGTGTTTCTCTTACTCTGTATTTCAATCCATTGACAGTATTCAAATATAATTCTTTTGAATTCCTTATCAGAGCATTCCAGTGCTGTTTCTTTCTCAGGAATGTTTTCTGGGTTTGTATCCTTGTCCTTTGTTTCTACTATTTTCTTGCTATTTTGTGTGAACTGTGATGGTCTGTTGTCTCCAACACACTGTAATGTTGTTATATTTATGTTTAATTTGTGCTTGTACGTTGGTGTGATTCACATAGGATTTAGGATTTTTTCCCCTTTATTATGTTTTAATATATCTGTGCAAGTGAAGTACTGTGCTCCTCTATTCACTAGTTGTTAGCACTTAGACACTCATCATCTGTTTCCTAGCTGTAACAGAGTAAGAGTGTGCACAGATATCTGTTAGCTGTTCATCAAGGGCAGTTGAGGGTTAGTTGAGTTGGTATTGGCCACTGTCTATCATTGACCACTTTGTGCAGAAGCAAGTGGTGGTCCTCACTTACTGGGTGAGGCTACTGTTGTTGTTGTTGTTATGTACCGTCAAGTCAGACTCGACTCATAGTGACCCCTCCTTGGATTTCCAAGGCAGTATGACTATGAAAGTAGATTGCCCCATCTTCCTTCTAAGGAGTGGCTGGTGAGTTTGAACTGCCAGCCTTCTGGTTAGCAGTCAAGTGCCTTAGACACTATGCTACCAGAGGTGTAAGTATTGGGTTGGGTTGGAACCTCTGCTGTCTTTCACTCAGGTAGACAAAAGAAATAAAGAAAGCACCAAAAAAAAAAAAAAAAAAAAAAAAGTCAAAGTTCATTAAAAACAAGGAACAATTGCAGGAAAAAAAGAGAAAGAAAAACAATTAATAAGTAGAATTTTCAAAATATATTTTAAAAGGATAAAAGAAAGCTAATGAGAAAAAGAAAAAAGTTACAGTATCTGGGGAGGAAGGAATGAGAGAAATGAGCAAGAGTAAAAGAATGGGGAAAACTGCAAAAGGAAAAACAAGGGATGGGAAAACTTGAAA
>NW_006921967.1:2352628-2375992 GCF_000298275.1 Orycteropus afer afer | reverse complement strand
AGGGATGGACACTGGGAAGAGGTAATGATGGGGAGGAAGTGGGAGGGGAGCTGTTGCATTGTAAATTTTGGTCAATGACATGAGACAAAGTATATTATGTGAACTGCTGTATGAAAAGTGAATTTACACTGTAAATCTTCACTCAAATGAAAATAAAATTTAAAAATTAAAAATAATAAATAGAAAATTTAAAAAAAAAGAATAATTCAAAAACAAAGGTGTGGGGGGCAGTGAATGACATCCAGGGCACAAACTGGAATGGAACCTCCACAGGATAAGGAGGTGGGTGGAGGCAGGGCATGGCCACACTACTGTTCACCAAGAGGGTGCAGGACACAAGAACACCAAGGAGAATATAGCACCTCTCCAGCCATTAGTCTCCAATGCAGTTGCCAGCACTGTCCTTGGCAGGTGGACCCTACTCTCAAATCACAGTCCAAGCAAGAATGCCACCTACATATGCTCAAATTGGCTACACTAATCACTTGCAAACATCCAAAATGGATATGCCCTCAGGACAGCCTCCTTCAGTCCACAGATCCACCTTTCCCCTTCCTCTCTGTTCTGCCATCTGGGAGTCAGGCATGGATGCAGAACCCTCCTCTCCAGTCCTTGGTAAGCAGAACCAATTATCAGGTTGTTATCTGGAAATATTCAAAATGTCTGTGCCCTCACGACAGCTGGCAGTCCACTGCTCCATTTACTTCCTTACTCAGTGTTTCATTCAGGTTATTCTAGCTTGTATTCAATTCACTTTATCTTTCCCTTCAAAGCTCAGGATTCTGGGATTACCTTCTGTATGGTTTCAACTGGTTTCTTATTGCTTTGTTGCAAAGGATCAGTGTAGCTTGTCTGCCTATTCCATCTATTCCATCACCTTGCTGGAACTCCTTGAGCTGCCCTTTGAAATCTTCTGTTCAGCTGTTTTATCTGGTCATTTCTTCTATTCACTATAGCTACTCTCCATTCAAGAACAAGTTGAATCTCTTTTCACATCCATTTTGGTATTTTGTTCCTTTCCTGACCTCTTTAATGACCTTTTTTTTTCTTCATGTATGATATTCTTGATGTCATCCCACAGCTCATCTGATTTTGGTTATTGGTGTTCAACACATCAAATCTATTTTTCAGATGATCTCTAAATTCACATGGGATATAATCAAGGTCATATTTGGGCTCTCATGGACTTCTTTTAATTTTCTTCAGCTTCAACATGAACTTGCATATGAGCAAAAGATGGTCTATTCCACAGTCAGATCCTGGCCTTGTTTGAAATAATGATATTTAGTTTCTCAATTGCCTCTTTCCACAGGTGAGATTGATCTGATTCCAGTGTATTCCATCTGGCAAGGTCCACATGTATAGCTGCTATCTACATTGTTGAAAAAAAAATAATCTGCAATGAATAAGTTGTCGGTCTTGTACAATTCTATCATACGGTTTCCTGCATCACTTCTATCATCAGGCTGTATTTTCCAAAGACCCATGAGCCTTCTTTGTTTCCAGCTCTCGCATTCCAATCACCAGCAATAATTAATACATCTGCAGAAGTTGGTAAAAATCTTCCATTTCTTCATCTTAGGCTTTAATGGTGGTGCTTTTCTCTTTGGAGCAAAGGGAAGTCATATATACTGGTCCATTATAAAAGATCCAAGTTCCCTAAGATTTGGCTTCCTCTCCCATCATGTAACTAACTGTAAGTACAAGTCTCACTTTGCTTCTTCATGTCACCCTATGGAAATAGTGGTTCAGGAAACCAGTACAAAAATGCTGATATTCAGGCTACTGCTAGAACTATTGGGAGCTCTGATGGTGTATTTCCTAAAGCATTTGACTGCTAACCAGAAGGCTGACAGTTCAAACTCACCAGCCACTCCTCAGAAGGAAGATTGGGCTATCTACTTCCATAGAGATACTGCTTCGGAAACCCAAGGAGGGGTAGCTATGTCATTATGAGTCAGATGTGACTCAACAGCCATGATTATATATATATATATATATATATATATATGTGTGTGTGTGTGTGTGTGTATATATGATAATTAAATATTGCCTAGTACACTAAAACAGGGGAGCTCTGGTAGCATAGTGCCTAAGGCATTTGACTGCTAACCAGAAGGCTGGCAGTTCAAACCCACCAGCCACTCCTCGGAAGGAAGATGGGGCAACCTACTTCCGTAGTGATACTGCCTTGGAAACCCAAGGAGGGGTCGCTATGAGCCGGGTCCGATTCGATGGCACATAACAACAACACTAAAACACACACAAATAAAGAAATTGGCAAAGAACAAAGCTCCAGGAATTGATGGACTACTTGTTGAGGTGTTTCAACAAACAAATGTTGTGCTGGAGGCACTTATACTCATCTATGCCAAGATATGTGGAAGACAGTTACCTGGCCAACTGACTGGAAGAGATGAATATTTGTACAGAATGTGGAAATTATCAAACAATATAATTAATACCACACAAAAGTAAAATCTTGCTGAAGATAATTCAAAAACGGTTGCAGCAGTGTATTAACAGAGAACTTCCAGAAATGCAAGCTGGATTCAGAAGAGGATGTGGAATGAGAAATATCATTGCTGATGTCAGATTCTTGGCTGAAAGCAAAGAATACCAGAAAGATATTTACTTGTGTTTTATTCACTATGCAAAAGCATTTGATTGTGTGGATCATAACAAATTGTGGATAACATTGAGAAGAATGGGAATTACAGAACACTTAATTGTACTCATGAGGAACCTGTACAAATACAAAGAGGCTGTCATTCAAACAGAACAAGGGGATACTGCATGGTTTAAAATCAGGAAGGGAGTGCATCAGGATTCTATCCTTTCACCACACTTATTCAATCTGTATCCTGAGCAAATAATCCAAGAAGCTGAACTCCATAAAGAAGAACATGGAATCAGGATTGGAGGAAGACTCATTAACAACCTGTAATATGCAGACGACACAACTTTGCTTGCAGAAAGTGAGAATAACATGAAGCACTTCCTGATGAAGATTAAAGACTACAGCCTGCATTATGAATTACACCTCAACATGAAGAAAACAAAAATCCTCACAACTGGACCAATAAACAACATCACAATAAAAGGAGAAAAGATCAAAGTTGTCAAAGATTTCATGTTGCTTGGTTCCACAATCAACACCAATGGAAGCAGCAGTCAAGACATCAGATCACATATTGTACTAGGAAAATCTGCAAAACACCTCTTTAAAGTGCTGAAGAGCAAGGACATCTCTGTGAAGACTACAGTGCACCCAGTCCAAGCCATGGTATTTTCAATCGTAACATAGTGCCTAAGGCATTTGACAGCTAATCACAAGGCTGGTGGTTCAAACGCACCAGCCACTCCTCACAGAGAAGATTGGGCAATCTACTTCCATAGTGATACCACCTCAGAAACCCAAGTAGAGATTCCTATGAGTCGGATCCAACTCAATGGCAGTGATTTTGTTTTTTGAGTTTCATATGCTTATGAAAACTGGACAATGAATAAGGGAGACTGAAGAAGAGTGATGCTTTTGAGTTGTGGTGTTGGCAAAGAATACTGAAAGTACCATGAACTGCCAGAAGAGTGAACAAATCTCTCCTGGAAGAAGTATAGCCAGAATGCTCCTTGGAAGCAAGACTGGCCAGACTTCATCTCACCTACTTTGGTCATATTGGCAGAAGGGACCATTCCCTGCGAAAGGATATAATGCTTGATAAGGTGGAGAGTCAACAAAAAAGGGGAAAGCCCTCAATAAGATAGATTGACACTTTGGCTGCAATGAATGGGCCCACATATAGCAAGGATTGTGAGGTTGGCACAGGATGGGGTGGTGTTTTTTTCATAGGGTCGCTATGAGTCAGAGCCAACTTGACAGCACCTAATAACAACACGTGCACACACACACACACACACATATATATAATTATGTATATATTTATTAAAAAGTGTTTTAATTAAATATGCACAAGAAATTAATATCATCCTTAATTCTTTGGAAACTAAGTACATTTATACTTGCCCCTACAAATACTATGAAGTACCATTGCTCCTGCTCATGTACTTTTTAAGTTCTGCTTTACTGCTAATATTTTGATTCTAACCATTTCCCTCAAAAAGTATCATTTAGAAAGAAATTCTCTCTCCTTGAGCAGGAGTCAAACTTTAACCATCCCTAGCTCTTATACCTACTACAGACCCAATCAGTTATGACTGAATGTGAGGAAAGGACATAACTATGACTTTCTAAAGTTATTGTCATGAACTGGGACTCTAGACATGGCAGATTCTCTTTGCAGTGTCTTTTCCTGTATCAGATATCAAGACTTACAGCTCTCTTAGTAATTTACCCCCATTTAAGTGACCTCAATAGCAGTTACTCCATGCCATTTTCTCTATACTTCAGTTTTATTGTAACAAAAAAAAAAAAAAAAGGAATTACAACAATTCAAAAGGAAAATCACAACTATGTTCTGAAAATTAATGAGCAAATGTGGCTCAGTTCTCTACATAAAAGAACTGAGCCACATTCAGTACATTGAAATTATTATTTGACTTCAATACTCTTCCTGAGGGACTGCTTTTATGTTTCTCTCTAAAGAAAGTGAAATTTGTTCCCAGTAGGGAAGTATCTTTCTTGTTCAGTACTTGATGGTATAGGGTGAGTGCCACATCGCTTTACATTATATTTCCTCTCACTTCTGACAATTAATGAATTTTATAAATCAGTGTCTTGACTAGTGTCTCAGCAGGTGTGGATTTTGCAGTTCACCAAACTTCTATTTAGATTCCTTCTTTCCCCATTTAATTTTTATTAAAATAAATTCTTATAATCATTGTAATAATGTGAGTTTAAATGTAGGTCCTACAGAAATTACATAATATAGGCTTTTTGTTCTTTATTTTCTTAAGGACTTTATAAAAATTTTTGATGTAAAACTAAGTCTTGTATTTTTTTCTACTTTTTTTTAGGTTAAGTGTCACATAGAGGGGAAAATAGGAAAATTAAGAAAAGCTGAGGTTAACAAGATAAACTACAGATAGTTTCTAATTTTGTCTTGAGCTGGACATTAAAATGAAGCCAAATAACAATCTTCTCAAATACACGAGAACAAAAAGTCACATTGAGAGTTGTCTCTTTGGCATTGCTTCATCTTCTTCCTGTTAAGTGCTGTTGAGTCATTCTAACTCGTAGAGACCCTTTATACCACAGAAAGAAACACTGCCTCATCCTCCACCATCCTCATAATCACTGCCATGCTGGAGCCCCCTTGCCGTGAGCCCATATTCGTAGCCATTGTGTCAATCCATCTCCTTAAGGGTTTTCCCCTTTCTCACTGACCTTCTACTTTATAAATCTTGATATTCTTCTCCAGGGACTGGTCCCTTCGAACAAGATGACCAGAGGATAAGACCATTCTCTCTTCTAAGGAGCATTCAGGCTGTCCTTCCTTCAATACAAATTTGTTCATTCTTCTAGCAGTCTGTAGTACATTCAGTAATCATTGCCTACACCACAATTCAAAAACATCAATTATTTTGCTGTCTTCCTTATTCCTTGTTCAACTCTCACATGCATACAAGGCTGTTGAAAATACCATGGTTTGGGTCAGGTGTACCTTAGTCTTCAAAATGACATCTTTGCTCTTTTAACACTTTAAGGAGGTCTTTTGCAGCAGATTTGTCCAATGCAAGATGACACTTGATTTCTTGTCTACTGTTTCCATGGGTGTTGATTCTGGATCCAAGTAAAAAGAATTCCTTGACAACTTCAATCTTTTCTCCATTTATTGTGATGTCATTTATTGGTCCAGTTGTGATGATTTTTGTTTTCTTTATGTTGAGGTGTAATCCATACTGAAGACTGCAGTGTTAGATCATCATCTGCAAGTGCTTCAAGTCATCTTCACTTTCAGCAAGCAAGGTTGTCTCATTCATTGCATATCACAGGTTGTTAATTATTCTTCCAACCTAAAAAGTATATTACATTTTGCTCTTCAAACTGAGAGAATCTTCTATTTCTTCTAAAATTCTATCTAGATATTTTTGCTAAATATATTAATTGTGTTTGAAACCAAAGTGATATATTTATTCTTTTCTATAACCATTTTATACAGAAATTCATGCTTTTGATTTATTTAAACTATCCACCAGCCACTCATCAGAAGGAAGATGGGGCAATCTACTTCCGTAGTGATACTGCCTCGGAAACCCAAGGAGGGGTCTCTATGAGTTGGGTCCAACTCCACGGCATGTAACAACAACATTTACCAAGTATGAAATAAAAAAGAAATGTATCCATTGATTTTTGAATATTTTCTATTAAAATATGTCATTGTTGTTAGTTGCCATTGAATCTATTTGGACTCATAGTGACTCCATACACAAAAGAATTAAACACTGCCCAGTCCTGCATCATCCTCATAATCCTTGCTGTGCTTTAACCTATCCTTACAGCCATCATTCCAATCCATCTTGTTGAGGGTCTTAATCTTTTTCTCTGACCCTCCAGTTTACCAAGCATAATATCCTTCTGCAGGGACTGATTCCATCTGACAACATGACCAAAGTAGATGAGATGAAGTCTGGCCAATCTTGTTTTCAGGGAGCATTCTAGCTGCACTTCTTTGAGGACAGATTGGTTCATTCTTCTGGCAGTCCATGGTATTTTCAGTATTCTTCATCAACATGACAATTCAAAGACATCAATTCTTCTCTGGTCTTCCTTATTCATTATCCAGATTTCACATGCATATTAGGCGATTGAAAATAACATGACTTGGGTCAGACACACCTTAAGTCTTCAAAGTGACATCTTTGCTCTTTGACACTGTAAAGAGGTCCCTTGCAGCAGATTGCCCAGAGCAATAGTATATCTTATTTCTTTACTGCTGTTTCCATGGGTGTTGATTGTGGAGTCAAGTAAAATGAAATACTTGTCAACTTTAATCTTTTCTCCACTTATTGTGATGTTGCTTATTGATCCAGTTATGAGGATTTTTGTTTTCTTCATGTTGAGGTGTAATCCATACTGAAGACTGTAATGTTTGGTCATCATCAGTAAGTGTTTCAAGTCTTCTTCATTTCCAGCAAACAAGGTTATGTCATCTACATATCAGAGGTTGTTAACAATCTTTGCTCAAATCCTGATGCCATGTTCATCTTCATATAGTCCAGCTTCTCAGATTGTTTGCTCAGCATACAAGTGGAATAAGTATAATGAAAGGATACAACCTTGACACACACACTTCCTGATTTTAAATCAAGCAGTATTCCCTTGTTCTGTTCAAATGATGGCCTCTTTGTCTATGAATCAGTTCCTAATGAGCACAATTAAGTGTTCTGGAATTCCCACTCTTTGCAAGGTTATCCATCATTTGTTATGATCCACTCAGTTGAATGCTTTTACATAGTGAATTTTTTGCTTTCAGCCAAGATCCATCTGACATCAGCAATGATATCTCATTCCACCTCTTCTTCTGAATCCAGCTTGCACTTCTGGAAGTTCCCTGTCAATATACTGCTGTAACCAATTTTGAATTATCTATCATCAGCAAATTTTACTTGCATGTGATATTAGTGATATTGTTTAATAATTTTCACATTCAGTTGGATCACTTTGGAATGGACACAAATATGGATCTCTTCCACTTGGTTTGGCACATAGTTTTCTTCCAAATTTTTTTGGTATGAAGCAGTAAGCACTTCCAGAATGGTATTCACTAGTTGAAATATCTCAGCTGGTGTTCCATCAATTCCTGAAGCCTTGTTTTTTTGCCAATTCCTTTTATGCATCTTAAACTTCTTCTCTCAATTTCATTGGTTTTGATCATATGCTACCTCCTGAAGTGAATGAATATCAACCAATTCTTTTTGGTACAGTGACTGTGTATTCCTTCCATCTTCTTTTGATGCTTCCTGCATTGTTCAACATTTGCCTGTAGAATCCTCCAATATTGCAAATTGAGTCTTGAATTTTTTCCTCAGTTCTTTTAGTGTGACATATGCTAAGTATGTTTTTTCCCTTTTGGTTTTCTCACCCCAGATTTTTGCACATTTCTTTATAATACTTAATCTTTTCAAGCCACCCTTTGAAATATTCTGTTCAGCTCTTTTATTTCATCATTTTTTCCTCTTCCTCTACCTCTATAGATACTTTACATTCAAGAGCAAGTTTCAGAGTCTCTCTGACATCCATTTTGGTCTTTTTTTTTTTCCTTTCCTGTCTTTTTAATGACTTTGTGCTTTCTTCATGCATAATATTCTTGATGTCATCCCACAACTCGTCTGGTCTTTGTTCATTTGTTCAATGAGTCAAATTTACTCTTCAGGTGGTCTCTAAATTCAGATCGGGTATAACCAAGGTTGCATTTGTCTCTTGTGGACTTGTTTTAATTTTCTTCAGCATCACTTGAACTTCTATATGTGCAATTAATGATCTCTTCCACAATCAACTCCTGACCTTGTTATGACTGATGATATTAAGCTTCTCCATTGCCTCTTTCCACAGATGTACTCTATTTGATTCCTGTGTATTCCATCTGGTGAGGTCCACATGTATAGTCACCATTCAGCCTGTTGAAAAATGTGTTTGCAATGCCTAAGTCATTGTTCTTGCAAAACTCTATCATATGATCTCCACCATCACTTCTATCACCAAAGCCATATCCTCCAAGCACTGGTGCTTCACTTTGCTTCCAACTTTCACATTCCAATCATCACTAATTATCTATAAATCTTGATTGCATGTTTGATCAATTTCAGACAGAAGAAGTTGTTAAAAATCTTCAATTTTTTTCATCTTTGGTTTTAGTGGTTGGTGGGTAAATTTGAGTAATAGTAGTATTAATGTGTCTTTTTTTGTGGATGTATGGATATTATCCTATCACTGACAGCATTGTACTTCAGGACAGATCTTGAAATGTTCTTTTTGACAATGAATGTGATGCCACTTCTTTTCAATTTGCCATCCTGGCATAGTAGACAGTATGACTGCCTGGTTCAAAATGGCCAATACCAATCAACTTCAGCTCACTTATCAATCTTTATTCATTCTATTTCTTTTTAGCAGCTCCAATTATCCTACATTCATATTTCATACATTCCACATTCCAATTAACAATGAACGTTTGCAACTGTTTCTTCTCATTTTGAGTTGTCCCCATCAGTAAATTGAAGTCCAAAAAGCTTTACTCCACCCACATTTTTAAGGTTGACTCTACTTTGAGGAGGCAACTCTCCCCCAGTCATATTTTGAGTGAGTTCCAATTTGAGGGACTCATTTTCTGGTACTATATCAGACAGTGTTTCACCATTATTCATAAAGTTGTCAGTACTATAACAGCTAGTATTTTAATGATATTCATAAAGTTTTCACTGGCCAATATTTTCAACTGTAGATGGCCCTGTCCTTCTTCCCAACCTGTCTTAGTCTGGAAGCTCCACTGAGAACTGTCCACCACTGTACCATGGGTGACCCTAATGGTATTCAATATACCAGTGGCATAACCTCCAGCCTCACAGTTACACACAAGCCACCATAATATGACAAACTGACAAATATAGAATTCCAGAAATATGTTCATTTGCACAAAAAGTTATTTTAAGGTACTCATTACTATATTGGTAAAAATTGTGGGAAAACTGGCATAAACTAAATATTCACCAGCAGGTGAGAGTTAAATAAACAATTACATATACTCACTCCAAAAACTCACTGTCATTGAGTCAGATCCGACTCATAGCGACCTGTCCTTGGGTTTCTGAGGTGGTATCACTATGGAAGTAGATTGCCCAACCTTCCTTTGGAGGAGTGGCTAGTGGGTTTGAACCTCCAACCTTCTGGTTAATAGTCAAATGGCTTAGGCACTATGCCACTGGAGCTCTCAATTACATATTAATATTATGAAATACAGAAACTTCTTTTGTTAAAGATTTTAAATCAATAAAAAATCATTCTTGTGAATCAAGTGATAGTTTCTCATCTCTATTCCCGAAATGGTTATTTTGTTGTTGTTGTTTTTAGGTGCCACTGAGTCAGCTCCAACTCGCACTGATCCTGTGTACAGCAGAATGAAACACAGCCATCCCCAAAATCCTTGCTATACCTGAGCCCGTCATTGAAGCTACTGTGTCAGTCTGTCTTGTTGAGGGTCTTCCCCTTTTTTGCTGGTCCTCCATTTTGTTGTTGGTGTTGTTACATACCATCGAGTTGGACCCGACTTATAGTGACCCCTCCTTGGGTTTCCGAGGCAGTATCACTACAGAAGTATATTGCCCAACCTTCCTCAGAAGGAAGGTTGGGCAATGTACCACTTTACCAAACATGATATCCTTCTCTTAGGAATGGTCCCTTCTGACAACATGATCAAAGTAGGTGAGATGAAGTCTGACCATTCTCACTTCCAAGTAGCATTCTGGCTGCACTTCATGAGGGACAGATTTGTGCACTCTTCTGTCGATCCATGATCCTTTCAGTAATGGTTACTTTGTTGTTGTTATGTGCTGTCGAGTCAGACCCAACTCATAGCGACCCCTCCTTGGGTTTCCAAGGCAGTATCACTACAGAAGTCGATTGCCCCATCTTCCTTCTGAGGAGTGGCTGGTGGGTTTGGACCACCAGCTTTCTGGTTAGCAGTCAAGTGCTTTAGCTACTATGCTACCAGAGCTCCCAATGGTTATTTTAGTGGTCCCTTAATTTTGTGTTGCAGAATAAATGGACTATCAAAGACTTAGAATCTTATCTGTTTATAAGCATGTATACTACCTGAGATATAAGTTTTTACAACCATTATGAAATATGAGAAATCAATGTGCAATGGTATGAAAAGAGCTTCAAGAGACACATGTGAAAGAAAATAAAAAGTTGAAAAATGACAACTATATTAGCACTGAATTTATCCAAGAAGATACATAGGCATGCATATATGTATGTGTATGTAAATACATAAAAATGAACTATAGGGTTGCATGTCAATCTGCTAATCTTAGTTATCTCTGGATAAGAGAATAAAAGAGGACTTTATTAGTAGGGTAATGAGGACAGAAGAGAGAACAGAAGGATGACAAGAGGTGTGCACACTCGTCTTTATATACTATTGTATTGTTTTAATCCCTTACATAGATTGCCTATATTATGAAAAACAAAATATAAAGGAACAGAACGCATGTACATAAAAAATCAGAACTTAAAACAGGAAAGGGGAGGATGTAAGCTAGATGTATCAGTCAAATAGTCGCAGGTTCAGAAATTCCCATGTATGTTTGAAGTGCTTATGAGCAGCAATCTTAGTTGAATTGGAAGTCTAAAGCTGCTTTTGCATAATAATGTTAAAACATTGGAAAATAATATAGTATTTATATTTAAAAAATCAGTAGACTGATTGAAATTATGTGGTGTGGTAAAATGAGGCTACTCCTGAAGAGTAAAAGAAATCAGGAAGCAAACAAAGAAAAATGCAGAGTAAATTAAGAGGACTTGGGGAAGAGCAATACCTTGGAGGCCATGAATGGTTGAGTGGAGTACTGACATGGAGAAGTTATTTCAAATCACCCATTGTGTTGGCTTCAGATAGTACATATAGTTGGGTGAAGGAAGACAGTAGAAAAGTGAATTTCTGCTTTATTATTCTCAGTTCTTTTAGTGTTCTGTTCATTTGTTTACAAAGAATTACAGGTTCTAAGATGGTTTATCAGAGGAAATCCCAGGCTTAGTGTCAGATGATGCCACACTCTCAGAACATTTCCACGTCTCCAGCTTTCCACTTATAAAGAAGGAAACCAAGACCTACCTCACAATGTTGCCCTGAGAGTCAAAGGACAAAACATATGTGAAAGTATTTGTTGTTGTTGTTGTTAGGTGCCATCGTTGGCTCCTACTCACAGTGACTTTATGTACAACAGAATGAAACACTGCCTTTCTCACCAAAAAAAAAAAAAAAAAACCTCACTGCCATTGAGTTGATTCCAAATCATAGCAATCCCCTTTGTGTTTCTGAGGTGGTTAGTCTTTATGGAAGCAGATTGCCCAGTCTTCCTTCCACAGTGTGACTGGTAGCTTTGAACTGCCAACCTTCTGGTTAGAAGACAAATGCCTTAGACACTACGCCAACAGAGTTCCTTGCCATTCCATAGTCCCTGCTATACCGAAGCCCATCATTTCAGACACTGTATCAATTCATCTTGTTGAGGGTCTTCCCTTTTTTTGCAATATGCTATCCTTCTCCAGGGAATGGTCCCTTCTGACAACATGACCAAAGTAGGTGAGACAAAGTCTTGCCATTCTTGCTTCCAAGAAGCATTCTGGATGCACTGTGAAAGTGCTTAGGAAGTCACACAGTGCCAAAGTTTACCTATTATTTAAAAGGAAAAATATAAAATGGCATGAATATCAATATAAAATCTAGTAGAAATCTTAAAAGATCTAAGTATAACATTAAACCCTACATAAAATTTTTATTTCTTCCTTTGCTTGAACATAAAAACAAATACTGAAAAAATCCAAACTCACTGCTGTCAAGTCTATTTGACACATAGCAACCCCTCCTTGGGTTTCCAAGGCAGTATCGCTACAGAAGTAGATTGCCCAGTTATCTTTCCAAGGCGTGGCTGGAGGGTTTGAACTGCCAGCTTTCTGGTTAACGGTCAAATGCCTTAGGCACTATGCCACCAGAATAAAAAATTTTGATTGTGGTCATGATTTTGAAGGACATAAATTTGACTTCTACTTTTTCATTACTGAAAATTTTCTCTTTTCAAATGGAAAATATATGCCAAATAATACCAATCACTAGTGGGTTTACCCTAAACACTTGTTACATACTCACAAATGTTCTTTAGAGCATGCCCCCCTTAATTTTCCTTCTTCTAAAATTCATTAGATTATGGAAGATTTACTAGAGCTTTTGTGATATTGAATATCACAATATTAATTAAAAGAAAGTGGGAAAAAACGATGACTTCTTTAAAGAGAAAGCTAATTTTTCAACAGGAAAAAGCTATTTAATGGAAAACAGTAGCATATCTTACTTTTGTGATAATGATGATGTAAAAGATTAACAGTGTGCATACTATATATTCCTCAAAACATATTCAGTTATAACATCATTAAACAAAGTAAAAACCAAAGTAACAAAGCTTTCATATCAATTATTCAGCTACATTTTTCTTTGAAATATGATTCTTTAAAGCTGTTCCTCATGGATCATCTTGTCCTATAATATTTACTGAGTGCTTATTATTCCAGGCACTGTAATTTTGCTTTACCATGGTTTATATAATTTATTCTCACAGCAATCTTATAAAATAAATTTCATTTTTATCCCTACTGTATAAATGTAAAAAAAAAAAAAAAAAAAGTCTGCTATAGACAATAATTTGGAAGTATTTATCAATTTTTTTCTAATAGTATTTATCCTTTATTTTAGAAATCCTACTTTTGACACTTTATCCCATATATTTATTGTTAGGCAGGAAGGAAGGACATGAGGGCTGCCCTGGGGGCAGTACTGAAGGGAGGAGCAAAGGGAGAGAGGTGGAATATTTAAGAAGGTTAATGAGCTAACACCTGTAACCACTCGTAACCGCCTGTGAGATTTGGCCAATTAAAATTAAGCAGAACAACCACAGACTGCAAAATATTTAAGCGAACACATGCAACTTCCCATAACTGCTTGTGAGATTTGGCCAATTAATCAGGGTCACAAGACCCTGACTCAAGAGGCCCAGACCCACCTTAAGAATGCCCCTTTCAGGAAGTCTAAAAACCAGTAAGTGAGGCAGTTTGGAGTCTTTCCCATTCCACAAGAAAGACCAGTCTCCACTCTTCTGCATCCGCCCTTTGCTTTTAACGGCCTTCCCCACTCATAGACAGTAGTCCATTTCCCCTCTGGAAACATACTTTGCTTTCAGTAAATGCTTGTGTGCTTGTGTTATTGGTGCTTGGTTGAGTTTGTCAAGCTGCCGCTGACCACCACCACTTGCTCGTGAACTGCCTGGCACTGCCTTGCTGTGGATCGCTTGCTCGTGGAGATTCTTCCTGCAAGTAGGGCAAGGACCAGGAAGAGGTCTTCTTTGTCCATATAACATTTATCATTCTTTTCCATGTTTTCTCCACACTGCAAGTACACCATTCATTCATGCAAAAGTTATGCACTTATGTACTCAATTAGTATACCAAGAGTTGTTTACAACCTTTCAAATCATCCATTGTATTGGCTTCAGATCAAACATGTAGCTGAGTGAGGGAAGACAGTTGTTGTTGTTGTTGTTGTTGTGTGCCGTCGAGTCGACCCCGACTCATAGCGACCCCTCCTTGGGTTTCCGAGGCAGTATCACTACGGAAGTAGGATTGCCCAACCTTCCTTCCGAGGAGTGGCTGGTGGGTTTGAACCGCCAGTAGAGAAGTGATATTTGCTTTATTATTCTCAGTTTTTTTAGTGTTTGTTCATTTAATTACAGAGAATTGCAGGCTCTAATGTGATGTATGTGATGTGATGTAAGGTTGTTCGTTTAAGCTCCCCCATGGATGTCTCAGAAGACAGGCCCAGTGATCTGATTTTGAAAGGAAAACATTGAAAACCCTATGAAGCAGTTTTACTCTGCACACATGAGGGTGCCAAGAGTCAGAATCAATTGGATGGCAGCTAACTACAACAACAGATACAAAATATGTTGGTGGTTACTCACTGCAACTTTATTTGTAATAGAAAATGATTAGAAATACACAAGTGTCCATAAACAGAGAAATGGCAAAATAAGTCATAACTCTATTGAAATTATCTAATGCTGACAACCCACTCCAAGTCTTAGTGAGTTGAAACAACAATATTCTTTTTTTTTTTTTTTCATATTATTTTGAAATTTGGGTAAGGTTTAGCTTGAACTACTCATATTCTGTTCCATGTAGCATCAACTGAAGTCACTCAACTTTTAATTCAACTCATTCAAATAGCTGACAAATAAGTGCTGGCTATCAGTCAAAAAAAAAGGAGCTCTGATGGCACAATGCCCAAGGCATTTAACTGCTAATCAGAAGGTTGGTGATTCAAACTCACCAGCCACTCTGTGGAAGGAAGACCAGGCAATCTACTTCCATCAAGATTTACCACCTCAAAAACCCAATGGAGGTTGCTATGTGTCAGAATTGACTTGATGACAGTGGATTTAGTTAATTTTGGTTTTTATCAGCTAAAAGCTCAGATGGGGCTATAGTCCAGAGGTCATAGTTCCCTTCAACCTCTACTGCTTGGGCTTTCTTTCAGTTTGTAGCTGGGGCAAAGACCAACACCTCAGGAGAACCAGGAAAAAGATGAATCTCCTTCTAGGACCTAGCCTCCAAAGTCCATAGCATAGTTTCCACCTGAGTCACAAATCCTCCCAGATTCAAAAGAAGTTATAATCTGTCACATTTTCTAAGGTCTATTAAGTAAAAAGTACTTGGATAAATCTTGAATAAACTATCCAGTTCATCCAAGATAAGATAAGAAGCTCTGGTGGTGCAGTTATTTGTTAAGGCATTTTGCTGTTAACCAAAAAGTCAATGGTGAAGAAAGATGAGGCAGTCTGCTTCTGTAAAGATTTGCAGCCTTGGAACCCAATGGGGGTCACTATGAATAGGAATATTCTCAATGGCAGTGAGTTTGGTTTTTGGTTTTAGTGTAACTAACACTATATATTTCTAATTTCATCTGTATTAAGAAATCCAGAATATTTAATAAGTTGTTATTTCTGGAGTAAAATGGATAAGAGTGATAGGGTATAGTGGTAAACAAAAGAATTTTCATTTTAATATCTTTTCATATTGTGATTTTTGAATTTGTGTGCACATATGACATATTCAAAAACTTGTCTAATGTGTGTGTGTGCATATGCATATGTATCCTGAGATATTTCAGGAAGGTGAATGACTGACACAGCTCACCTAGGTAGCAAACCTGGTATATCTTTTTTGAACTTCTTAATCACACTGCAACCTTGCCTCCTTATCTGGTTTTGCTCCATTTTGATTTAGAAATACAATATTAAAAGGATCAAATCTAGTCTTTATCAGGTTAGCATGTACAGCAAGATGGTTCCCTGACATAGTGGACTGTGTCTCTCCTTTTCCAAAGAGAATAGTACAATTTAGCACTCAGCCTATTATTGATTGCCATGTATCTGCCTGATACCTACTCTTTTTCAACTAAATGTAGTAGATTGCTTTGATGTGATATTTTGATTGTCTTAAAAATAGAAAGAAAAAAAAAAAAATGACACCTAGAAGAAACACTTTTATGTTTCCAGGATTTTCAGTAGCTCAATAAGATCTTCTCCTAAGCTCCCATGTAAGAGAAATGACTGTCCTAAAATCCTCAAATCCACAAGAGTTTGTTGTCAGTATTAATTTATTTTTCAGAGAGAGAAACAAGTAAAACATCCCAATATATCTAGAAACATCAAAAATAAATAGTGGTAATCATTCCTGTGGCTTCCAGCCAAACCAAAGTCAGGCGTATGAGCTGAACATTTACATTAGGTAGATATACTCCTTGGAGAGATCAATCATGAGAGAATAGAAGGGCTGTTTATGCACAGGGAGACAGCTTGGGGAGCAGGAGTGCATGGGAGGGAAGGACACAGGGAAGAGATGGCTATGGGGAGGAAGTGGGAAAGGAGCTGTTGCATTATGAGAGATTACAGTCAATGTTATGAGACAAAGTATATGTGAACTGCTGTATGGAAGATAAATTTACTCTGTAAACTTCCACCCAAATCACAATAAAATAATAAATTACAATAAAAATACATAAGTAAATAGTGGTAATCAGAGGCATTAATGTCTTATAAGGTGAAGAAATGGCTTACCACAAGTGCTCAGAATGTTAGAGGTCTACTGTCAACCTTCTACCTCCACCAAATCCTACCTGCTGGTGTTCCTACAATTTGGAGAAAATATGGAAGAGAATGAATTATTTTCTGTAATGGCCAAGTCACAGCATTACCATGGATTTAAGTCTTAGAAGAAGATATAGACTAATCAGGAAACAGGACAAGATGAAGGGTGAAACTGACTGACCAGCATTGTTCTTCTCCCTTGCTCTTTAACCTCGTGGGAGTTCTTTGAAAAATGATGAGCTCTCTTAAAACAGTTTCTTGCAGTGAGGAGGCTCCCTCAGGAATTTTATAACTGTTGTGGGGCTGGATTTGTTTATCATGGGTTCACTGATCATAATACCAACATAAATATATAACTCTTACTGTCAATATATCTATACCAAGTACAGTGCTATTTGAGTAATAAAAAATTGTTTATGTTTATTGAAAATTATGTAAAGTGCTGAAAGTATATATTTATACTTTGATGTGTTGCACCAAACCATAAGGTCCAGTAGAGGAAAAACACTGAATTTAATGTCAGAGGACTTGTTTTTCAGTCTGAATTCTACTGCTGAGAATGGTAACACCTGTTTTGCTTGCTTCACGAGGTTGATAGAGACTCAAAAGTACTTTGCCGGCTTAATGGCAATATGTTTTGTTATTAAATTAAGGAAAAGAAGTCAAGAAATTTCAGGGAATCATTTGGTTTGAATCAGAATTTCACCACTGCATGAATGAAATAAGCAGTCTTTTTAACAGAGGGAAAAAAAAAGTAAATTCAATGTCCATGATGATTGCATCTTACGTAGTGCTGTTATTGTTGTTGTTAGGTGCTGTCAAGTCAGCTCTGACTCAGCAATGCTGTGTACAACAGAATGAGACACTGTCCAGCCCTGCACCAGCACAATCTTGGCTATCATTGAGTCCATCGTTGAAGCCACTGTGTCAATCCATCTGGTTGAGGATCTTCCCATTTTTTGCTGACCCTCCACTTTAAGAAGCATGATATCCTTTTCCAGGGAATAGTCCCTTCTGACAACATGAGCAAAGTAAGTGAGACAAAGTTCAGCCATTCTCACTTGCAAGGAGCATTCCGGCTGCCCTTTTTCCAGGACAGGTATGTTTGTTCTTGTGGCAGTCCATGGTACTTTTAGTATTCTTCACCAACACCACAACTCAAGTGCATCAGCTCTTCTCCGGTCTTCCTTATTCATTGTCCAGCTTTTACATGCATATAAGGCGATTGAAAATGCCTAGGATATCAATCTTTATGAGTTCCATTTCATTTTTGATAACTTCCAATTTTCCTAGATTCATACTTTGTACATTTCACAATCTTATTATTAATGGATGTTTCCAGGTGTTTCTTCCCATTTTGAGTCATGCCCCATCAGAAAAGAAAGGTCCCCAAGGCTTTATTTCATCTAGGTTATTATGGTCAACTGTACTTTAGGAGGTAGCACTTCCCCAAGTCATATTTTGAGTGCCTTCTGACTTGAGGGGCTCCTCTTCCAGCACTATATTAGATAATGTTTCAGGGCTATTCATAAAGTTTTCCAATAATATATCATTGTTTCACTGCTATTCACAAGGTTTTTCTCTGGCTAATTCTTTGACAAATGGATAGCCCTTTATTTCTTCCTAGTTTCTTTGTCTGGAAATTCCACTGAAACCTGTCCACAATGGGTAACCCTGCTGGTATTTGAAATACCAGTGGCATAGCCTCCAGCCTCACAGCAACATGCAAGCCACGACAGCATGATAAACTGACAGACAAGGGGTGGATCTTACTTGGAGTAACTAATTTTTACTTTAATAACTATTCTCACTTGGAGTCAAATAAGAAAGAGATGTTGAGAATGACTATAACACACTCATGCATAAGTTTTAACATCATCATCAAAAATATTGATATTTCCCTAAAATTATCAATATTTGGAAGACCAAAAATAAAGCAAACCAAAATTAAATAGGGACACACCCTGGTTTTTATTATTATTATTACTATTATTTCATTATTTTATCCACATGAGATGGGCCCTATTCTTCAAGTCTGTACCTAGATAACATACTGATAGTATCTAAATAATAGCTATGTGAATGGAAGACATGAAATAGTCTTATTAAGTAAGTAAAACTGCCCATTTTTCCTTGTTTCCCTGAAAAGTTACCCATAAACAGCAAAAATATTATAATTTTTAACATCCATACCTAAAAGAGAACAGAAAGAATGACTTTGAACACCTAGTTGTCATGAAGGGATAGAGCTACCATTTCATTTATCTCCAAGTGGGAAATAGGTCTCTTTTGTAAAATGTCACAGTCTAAATTGGTTTAATTTAGCCATTTAGAAAAAATTGCAGACAGTAAGAAACTGCACATGATAGAGTACTACTGAATTAATAAAAAAGATTCTAGATATTTTGGATGCCATGCACTCATTAATCATAGGTCAAGCCTTTAAATGGCAAACATATTATAAATGCATTTCAACAAGGAAGAAATGTTACTTGGTTTAAGAGAAATGAAATGAAGATTAAAGTAATGTGATTCAACACTTAGGCACTCAAATTACCAGAAATTGTTTCAGGATTTTCATTAAGAAACAATCAGACATTTATTCTGTTTAGCATAAAATGCCCTTATCTGTGCTAAGATAAACCACTATTTTCTATACTGTTTCTGTTTGACCAAATCCACAAATCACTTGCAATTTGTTTACAAACTAATCATAGAAGTTTTCAAACTTTTGATTAGCATAACTCAAGAAGACCCTACAGTGTGACTGTATGAGCTGCTTTAGGTAAAAAACAAACAGAATTTATTATTTTTCTGCCTTGATCTATTTCAGATAAACATGATCAAAGGGAGGAAAATGCAAACAGTGGAGAATTTAAGAAAAAATGTTAAAGTCAGGGTAAGCATAAACCTTGAAAGTCACATTTATTTGAAAACATCTCCAGAATATTTTATATTTCTACATCTTTTTACAATTGTTTTACATAATACGTGGTTTGTTTAGAATAATGAATCTCAGTGGAACATAGTAACAACACTTTTGAGCAGATTGCTCTGTGTTACCTGTTAAATTTAATACATACAACCAAACCTATAGAGATAGAGAGGACAGATAGACAAATGGGTGGATGGATGGATGGATGGATGAATGGAAGGATGGATGGATGGACTATTGCTGTTGTTGCTGTTGTTATGTGCCATCAAGTTGTCTCTGACTCATAGTGAACCTAAGTACAACAGAACGAAACACTGTCCAGTCTTGTACCAGCCTCATGATCCTTGCCATGGATGGATAGATTGATAGGTAGGTAAGTAGATAGGTAGTTGGATGGATAGATAGATAGATAGATAGACAGATAGACAGATAGACAGATGGATAGAGAGATATTGTCGAATGATCCCCATCACAGTAACCTTATGTACATCAAGCCTGGTCCTGCATCATCTTCATAGTCTCTAGCATGTTCAAGTCGATCACTTTGGCTTTAGTTCCAATCCATCTCATTGAGGGTCTCTTTCAACCTCAGTGGCCCACTTTGTCTTCAAACATGATGTTCTCCTCTAATGATTGATCCCTCTTCATGACATGTACAAACAAGCAAGAGACATTGTGGGTTTCTACAAATTATACTTATAGATGTTGAATGGAGGAAAGAAGAGAATTTATGGAACTAAAATCCTCTTGTATATTCATCTTAGGAGCTCTGGTAGCTTAGCGCGTTAAGGCACATGACTGCTAACCAGAAGGCTGGCAGTTCAAACCCACCAGCCACTCCTCAGAGGGAAGGTTAGGCAATCTACTTCTGTAGTGATACTGCCTTGGAAACCCAAGGAGGGGTTTCTATGAGTCAGGTCCAACTCGACAGCATTTAACGAGAACAACATAGTCATCTTTATTAGAAATACTTTAAATTTTGTACTTATGCCCTTTAGATTTAATTAAAACATTATCTCATTTTAATGTCATAAAACCTATTTTCAGAGTAAGGGAAATTTTTATTAAATTGCATAGAAATCATCACCCATGCAATCTATACTTGGAGACCATATCCATTCCCCCTTTAATTTGCATTATGTATTTAATTATGTAATTTCACACTTAAATATGTCAATATTTTTTCACATAAAAAAGCATATGTTTGTTCTTAAGCTATTTGAAAACATTTTAGAAACCTATCCACTTTGAAGAAAAATAACATATTTACAATTGGGTTAGGAATGGTGATTTTATCTGGCCAATAGTCATCAACCCTCTGATGTATATTTTGCCACCTACAAAATTTATTTCCCCTAAAACATTTTGCACTGTGCAATTATTGCTCTAAACATCTTCAAGCTGTGGTCTTTAAAAGACAAAGGCAGAAAATGAGTTTTATTTGTAAAGTCTTTACTTCTGATATAGTATGTTGAATGCCATAAAAAAAATCCACAAGAACCAAAAATTAGTTTTTAAAAGTGTATTGTTGATATTTTCCTGTTTTTTACAAAAGTATATAAAGAAACCTTTGTAAGCAGATGGACCACTACAGGCAGAAAAATATCATATATTTGAAATGGAACACCATATTGTTCGTCAGAAGGGTTCAATAGGCTGAATTAATAATATATGATGGTTTTCTTCCCTCCGTATTCAACATCTACTGTGGGAAATGTGAAATCCTTGGATTTCTAGCTCTCAGTATTAGATTAAGGGAAGTTTAAACAATAAATACCAGCTTCTCCTCTGCCTTACAAAACATGTCTGTGCATTTTGTTGACACTTTGCCCATGGTCTCTGTCAGTGGGAAGCAGAGGAACCCAACCAGCCATAGCAAGTGGGAGATGTCACAACTTCCTTGATAGAAAAATAGGTTTCTAACAGGCAAAATTATTTACTGCAGTATACCATCTTCTAGAAATTCTAAGAGTAGTAACTAATAAATACTCCCTCCAGATATTTAAATTCAAATTATCTTCAAATTATTTGGTATATTTTTATATTTACAAATATAAATACACTAATGAAGCCCTAAGGACAAGAAGATCCTCCCTGTTGTAACTAGTGTTCAAACACAATTACCTTCATAGTTCTGAATTTTTCAACTAGCTGAGTAAATGTATATCAATAAATTTATATATGAGGTTTTCTTTCATTCTTTTCATTCTCTACCTGTCTGTTTTATTACAACTGAAATATCCATAAAGAAATATAATTATTCTGTGTGGGAAGGGAGAGGAAGGAGGGAAAACAGATGGATAATTAAGAGACAAGATTGATATGGATGAAGGGATTTAAAAAATAAATGAATGAAAGAAATAAGATTGGCTATTAATTGATAGATTTTGAAGCTATGTTATGGGCACATGAGGGTTCATTGTACTAGTCTCTGTGTCTATTTGAAATATTTTATAAAATAAAATAAGCTTACAAGTTTAAAGAAAAAGAAATATATTTATGAGTATAGATATTGATTAGTGTCATTTAAGGAAAAAAAACAAAAAAAAAACTGGAACCAGTGTTCAAAAACAAGATCTGAATTCAGGAAAAATTTGTTAATTTATGTCAATTTCAATAGTGGCTTTCTTACAAAGATATCACCAAGCCACTGAGTCTCTATTCATAGGACTTGTATCCCCATCACTTCAGTGTCACTGCTTTCGTCAAGGCCATCAGTTATTTCCTTACCAAACTGTGTAATCACTATCCTCAATGGGCCAACCTGAAGATTCCAGCAGAATTAATCAATCACTTCCTCCCCTTATAAACATTTTTTTCTTCCTTCTTTAACATCACACCTTGCATTTTCCTCCCCTATCATTGGCAATTCCTTCCCTGGCACCTTGGTTTACATTCCTCCTCTACTAAGTCCATAAATACTAGCTCAGTCTGTTAACTACATGTTCTTTCTAAGTGATTTCTTCTAATTCCATGAATTGAATTCCCATTTATGTGAGGGTAACTCCCAAAATTGTATCACCAGATCAGATTCATATATTCACCTGCCAATTCAACATCTCTACCTGACTGTCTGATAAGTATCTTAATATTTATATATCCAGGATAGAATTCTAGATTCTTTCCCCCTAAAATATCTTATCCACCTCATTCCTCTTTAGCAACACAATCCATGAGTACTTAAAGCAATGCTCCAAAGATGTGACTTAGAGTCCTTGGCTCTTACTGTCTTCATCCATTAGCCATTTGTGTCTCAAACTCCAAGTCAGTTCTACTTTCTTCTATCTCCACTGTCTTAATCTTGATTTAGGACGCCATCATTTTATCTTAGGTCACTGTGATAATTTCCTTACTTTCCTACTCTCTACAGATCATGCCTTATTGACTATGCAAAGGCATTTGATTGTGTGGATCATGACAAATTATGGACAACATTGAGAAGAATGGGAATCCCCAAGCACTTGATTGTACTCATGAGGAATCTGTACCTTGACCAGGAGGCTGTCGTTCAAACAGAACAAGGGGACACTACATGGTTTAAAATCAACAAGGGA
>NW_006921967.1:2348598-2351868 GCF_000298275.1 Orycteropus afer afer | reverse complement strand
GATGAGCTCAAGTATAGCAGGGATTGTGGGGCTGGCGCAGGATCGGGCAGTGTTTCGTTCTGCTGTGCATGGGGTCGCTATGAGTCGGAAACGACTCAACGGCACTTAACAACAACAACAACAACAGATCCTGCCAGGCAAAACTAGGATGACCTCTATTCAATGTTAATCAGATCAAGTATTTTCTTGTTTTAAGAACAAAAGCAATCAAACAAAACCAACTCAATGCTTCCTATTGCATTTGGACTAAAATTTTTGGTCCCTACTTTGGTGGTTCCTAACATGAAGGTTGGTGTTTCAAACCCACCAAGCAGCTTCATGGAAGAAAGTCCTGGCAAACTGCTTCTGTAAAGATTACAGCCAAGAAAACTCTACAGAGCTTAGTTCTATCTACTTTGTAACACGTGTGATTGCCATGGGTCAGGGCCCAACTCAATGGCATCTATCAACAACAACTTTTGCTTATATCTGTCTATCAGAAGGAAGGTTGGACAATCTACTTCCGTAGTGATACCATCTTGGAAACCCAAGGAGGGGTCGCTATGAGTCAGATCCAACTCGACAGCATATAACACATATATATCTATATACTGCCTAGGTCCAGCCTCATTCTCTAAATTCATGTCATATTATGTTGTAATTTCTTTGCTATGTTCCAATCACTCTCGTCTTTTTCTGTTACTCAAGCATGCTGAGCTCTTTCCAACCATAAATCTTTATACTAACTATTCCCTCTGTCTATAAAAATTTTTGCCTAGATCTTTGCAAGACTATTTTATTCTTCTCATTCAGATCTTGATTATATTTCCATTTCTCAAGGAGTTCTTTTCTGGCCACTAAATTTAAAACTCTCTTTCATCTAATATCAAACATTCAGTGTGACAACATCTTATTTTATCTATTTATTTTATTGCTAAATATCAATACCCATAACAGGGTTTGGCACATATTCTGTGCTGAATAAATGTTGTTGTGTAAAAAAGTCAACTAGATTGTTATTTGTAGTAACCAGAGGAAGTTTCAACTGAGGAAGAAGATAGTTACCTTTAGAGTTATTTCTGTATAAGAAATTATCTTATGTGTTTGTTATTTTACCTTATCTTGTTTTTTTAGTTTTGTCTTTATTGCTTAGCAGCTGTGCTTGAGATCTTGGGCAATGCTTGTTGTCTCTGAATACATTCCCTTAAATAAAAATAAATATAGATTTAAATAGCTCATTTAATAAGTAAATTGTTTTTAAATGACTGTTATGTCCCAGACACTGTTCTGGGCTCTCAGGGTACAACAGTAAAAAATATAGACAAAAATATCTGCCTTCATGGATTTATATTTATATTGGAAGAATATAGACAATAATCAAGAAAAATAAACAATGCATATAGTGTGAAGATAGTGGTAGATGTTAAACATAAATAGAAAAACAAGAAGGGGAAGCAGAGATGGCACACTTTGAAGGGAAGGAGTTATCATTTTAACTAGGGTAGGAGGCCATTGAGACCTTTTAACTAGGGTAGGAGGCCACTGAGACCTTACTAAGCAAGTAATCTTTGAATGAAAACCTTAATGAGGTGAAGATGTGAGTCATTCAAAGACCCAGGGAAGATCAGTTCCAGCAAAAAAGAGTAAGTGCAAAGAACACTCCGAGCTGGAGGACAGCAAGGAGGTCAGTATGGCTGAAGTGAAGTGAGTGAGGGGAAAGATGAGGTCAGAGAGGAAGACAGGAGTGGGGCAGATCACAGGGGCCTTGCAAGCCAAGGGAAGGACAATGAGTTTCACACCAGGGAGATGGAACAGCAATGGAGGTTCTGAGTGACAAGATCTGACTAACAACAAACACCTTGTAGCTACTCTCTGAGGATTAAAAAAAAAACAACCACTGCTATGGAGTCAATTAGGACTCATAGCAACCTCCATTGGGTTTCCAAGGCTTTAAATATTTAGGGAAGTAGATTGCCTCATCTTCCTCCTGCAGAGCAGCTGGTGAATTTGCCCTGCCGACCTTCTGGTTAGCAGCCTTACCCACTAAACCAGTAGATGATCAGAGAGAAAGGATGAAAACAAATAGATCAGTTATGAGGTAACCACATTTCTGCATTATGTTGTTGTTGTTGTTATGTGCTGTCGAGTCAGCCCCGACTCATAGCGACCTCTCCTTGGGTTTCCGAGGCAGTATCACTACTGAAGTAGGATTGCCCAATCTTCCTTCCGCATTATAGGGTTTTATAAATCTTTTAAAAGGTACCCTGTGCATCTAGCCCATTATAGGTCCCTTCCTCCACTCCTGTGCATTCTTGGGTCAGACAGCATTAGAGTGATGATGATATGTTCACCGCCCCAACCCAGTAATTATCTCAAGGATACATTCTAAAAAGCAAAAGGATAAAAGTAAATTAAGAAAGAGAGAGAAAAAAATCAATTTAACAAGCCCAAGCTCTGGCAGCATAGTGCCTAAGGCATTTGACTGCTAACTAGAAGGCTGACAGTTCAAACCCACCAGCCACTCCTCGGAAGAAAAGTTAGGCAATCTGCTTCCATAGTGATCTGCCTCAGAAACCCAAGGAGCGGTCGCTATGAGTCAGATCTGCCTCTATGGCACGTAACAACAATAGCTAATTTTGCAGGTCTTAATAGGGTTGTTAAGGAGCTCTGATGGCAGTGCCTAAGGTATTTGACTGCTAACAAGAAGGTTGGCCCTTCAAACCCACCAACTGCTCTGCAGAAGGAAGCTGGGACAATCTACTTCCATAAAGATTTACCCCCTTGGAAACCCAATGGGAGTCTCTATGGGTTTGAATCTACTTCTGGGAGTGATTTTTTGTTGTTTTTTTTTTTTTAAATAGGGTTGCTATAATTCAGAATCAATACAATGGCGGTGGGTTTTTTAGATAGAGTACTTAAAGTATCTAAATGTGAAAAACAGCTTGTGCTTTATACTTTTTTCTAGAAAAGCAATATATGCCTTTTTAACAGTTACAGACATATACTTAAAACTGTGCCACAGGTAACATATGTACTTAAAATACCACCACAAAATAGTTACTTTGAAAACTCTGCACAATTTTATTTTTTTTTATTTGAACAATATTGTCACAACTGTGATCAAATATGCATATTATATATATACATATATATGTTGTTGTTGTTGTTATGTGCCGTCGAGTCAGACCCGATTCATAGCGACCCCTCCTTGGGTTTCCGAGGCAGTATCACTTCGGAAGTAGATTACCCAACCTTCCTTCCGAGAAGTGGCTGGTGGGTTTGAACCGCCAG
>NW_006921967.1:2347122-2348498 GCF_000298275.1 Orycteropus afer afer | reverse complement strand
GTTGTTGTTATGTGCCGTCGAGTCGGCCCTGACTCATAGTGACCCCTCCTGGAGTTTCTGAGGCAGTATCACTACGGATGGGAAGTAGATTGCCCCGTCTTCCTTCTGAGGAGTGGCTGGTGGGTTTGAACCACCAGCCTTCTGGTTAGCAGTCAAGTACCTTAGACACTATGCTACAAGAGCTCCTATATACATATATATATATGTGTGTGTGTGTGTGTGTGTGTGTATGTATATATGTATGTATGTATATATAGCCATTAAGTAAACTATCTCCTGAAAAGAAAAAGAACACTACCTTTATATCAAATAAACTTCCTTTGTAACAAAGGTATTGAAGGAAGATGTGTAATGTACAAGTCATGAGGTCATAGACTTTGTTTCCTTCTTAGAAATTTGTCACTGAGGTAGCCCATTTCATGTAAGAAGTAAGGAGGAATGTTGACCAAGGAGGTACAACAAGATTATTCATTTGTAAACTATCTATCTTGAAAGCATCAAGGAATGGGGAAAAAATACAACCATGAAAGAATGAAAAGCAAATATAATGAAATGAGTAAAAGTTGATACATTTGTTTTTCATTAAAAAACAATCTATATAGTATCATAAAACTAAGCTCCTATTATTGAATATTAGCATAATAAGTACATTCTGTTGATCTATTTCATTATATATAGTAATTTTTTTTTTAACCTTTAAAAAGAAAAAACCTAGAAAATGTCTGTATCTCTAAAGGACTGTTCCATCCTCTTTTGGGGAAAAATCAAGTGGAAATACTTTAAAAGACATTTTTTGAGTCAAGGAAGCTGAAAGTCAAGAATACTTAATAGTGAAGAGTCGTGATGGCATATTTTAATAAGGCTGCCAGCCTCCATGTATGTCTATAAGTAGATTATATCCAAGTGAAGTAAAACATTTCCTGACACTATTTTTTGTATAATTGATGACTGAACATAGTCTAGGGAAACTTGTCCATGTAGATATAAAATTGTCATTACCTGAAAACATAGGCACAGCTAGGAAAAGTAGAAAACATTCCAAAAGAAGTTGGGTGTCAAAGTATTGCATTTTTCCAAATTGAAAAACTGATTAGTTTGAATTGGTGAATTGTTTTTCACTTCTGCTGATAGCTTTCCCTCTAATAGCTGAAAAGTAAAAGCAACTTTATCTAAAATTTATGAGCATGCATCTCTTCTGCCTTTATTCTTATGCCTATAAAATTGAGGCCAACTCAGAGGATTAGTTCATCTTTTACTTTATCTCTCAAATTCTTTAAAATAGAAATTTAAAACCAAACACTGCAAAAACACATTTATTACTTTCTTACTTGGATTTGAATATTATGGTTTTTTTTAAAAAAAAAGATAAAGCCATA
>NW_006921967.1:2343651-2345797 GCF_000298275.1 Orycteropus afer afer | reverse complement strand
GATATTAATGATATTGTTCAATAATTTCCACATTCTGTGGGATCACCTTTCTTTGGAATGGGTACAAATATGGATCTCTTCCAGTCAGTTGGCCAGATCGTTGTCTTCCAAATGCCCTGGCAATTTGAGTGAGTGCCTCCAGCACAGCATCCATTTGTTGAAACATCTCAATGGGTATTCCATCAATTCCTGGACCTTTGTTTTTCACCAATTCCTTCAGGGCAGCTTTGACTTCATCCTTCAATACTATTGGTTCTTGACCCTCTGCCACCTCCTGAAATAGATGAACACTGACCAATACACAGTAGCTCTGTGTATTCCTTCCATCTTCTTTTGATGTTTCCTGTATCATTCAATATATTAGATGATTCATATCATTCAATATATTTCCCATGGAACCTTTCACTATGACAACCAGAGGCTTAATTTTTTTCTTCAGTTCTTTTCAACTTGAGAAATGTCGAGTGTGTTCTTCCCTTTTGGTTTTCTAACTCCAGGTCTTCATACATTTCATTATAATAATTGACATTGTCTTCTTGAGCTGCTCTTTGAAATTTTCTGATCAGCTCTTTTATTTTGTCATTTCTCCCATTTGCTTTAGCTACTCTCTGTTCAAGGACAAGTTTCAGAGTATCTTCTGACAGCCATTTTGGTCTTTTCTTCCTTTCGTGTCTTTTTAGTGATCTCTTGCTTTCTTCATGGATAATGTTCTTGATATCCTCCCACAATTCTTCTGGTTTTCGGTTGCTGGTGTTCAATGCATCAAATCTATTCATTAGATGGTCTCTAAATTCAGGAAGGATATAATCAAGGTCATATTTCGGCTCTTGTGGACTTGGTTTAATTGTCTTCAGCTTCAATTTGAACTTACATATGAGCAGTTGATGGTCTGTTCCACAGTCAGCTCCTGGCCTTGTTTTGGCTGAAGATATCGAGCTTCTCCATCACCCCTTTTCACAGATGTAGTCAATCTGATTCCTGTGTAGTACATCTGGTGAAGTCCTCATGTATAGCCACCATTTGTGTTGTTGAAAAGGGGTATTTGTGATGAATAAGTCATCAGCCTTGCAAAATTCTCTCATGTAATCTCCAGCATTATTTCTCTAACCAAGGCCAAATTTTCCAACTACCAATTCTTCTTTGTTTCCAACTTTTGCACTCCAATCACCAGTGATAATCAACACATCTTGATTGCATGGTTGGTCATATTTTGAGTGTCTTCCAACCTGAGGGGCTGATCTTCTGGCACTACATCAGGCAATGTTTCAGGGCTATTCATAAAGTTTTACAGTAATGCATCAGACAGTGTTTCACTACTATTATAATGTTTTCACTGGCCAATTATTTGAGAAGGGATGGCCTCTTCCTTCTTCTGAGTCTGTCTTAATTTAGAAGTTCCACTGAAATCTGTCTGCTATGGGTAACCCTGCTGGCATTTGAAACATTGGTGGCATAGTTTCCATCTTCACGGTAACATGCAATCTACCACAGTAGGACAAACTGACAAATTCATCTCCTTTATCTGTTCTAAGACACTCCGCTCACTTCCTGGTCTCCCTTAGCTGCTCCAAACCCACCAGGCTGGCTGGCTTCCTTCCTGGTCTTCCTCAATTGCTCCATAGCCACCACTCAGACTCACTGCCTTCATGGTCTGCCCCAGATATTCCAAACCCACCAAACAGGCTCGCTTCCTTCCGGGTCTCTCTCAGATGCTCCAAAACCACCACACCAGCTAGCGTCCTTCCTGGTCTCCCAATGCAATAACACTTCCTCCCTCCCCACGGGTTGGGCCCCGGACAATGCTTCCCACATGTAGTGCACCCTCTCATGGAAGCACACTCCATCCAGTTTCTAGCCCTCCTACTCCTCCAAGGTGTTGTAGGGCTGTTGTATATGGGGTTGCTATAAGTGTGAACCTACTTAACATCACCTAACAATAACAAACATACACACACATATACACACACTGTTGTGGAGTCAGAGCCAACTCATGGTGACTCCTTCTTGGGTTTTCAAGGTGATATCACTATGGAAGTAGACTTTCCATCTGAGGAGTGGCTGGTGGGTTTGAACCTCCAGCCTTCTGGTTAGCAGTCAAATGCCTTAGGCACTACACCACCAGAGCTCCCATACACACACACACACA
>NW_006921967.1:2274385-2343551 GCF_000298275.1 Orycteropus afer afer | reverse complement strand
ATATATATATATATATATATATATATATATATATGTGATGTAGCTGGAGGCTATGATGCCAGTGTTTCAAATGCCAGCAGGGTAATCCATAATGGACAGGTTTCAGTGGGGCTTCTAAATTAGGATTGAATCAGAAGAAGGAAGACGCCATCCCTTCTCAAATAATTGGCCAGTGAAAACCTTATGATAGTAGTGAAACACTGTCTGATATATTACTACAAAACTTTATGAATAGCCCTGAAACATTGCCTGATGTAGTGCCAGAAGATAAGCCCCTCAGGTTGGAAGGCACTCAAAATACAACCAACCATGCAATCAAAATGTGTTGGTTATCACTGGTGATTGGTGGGCATACACACAAACACACACACACATATATGTTGTTTGTTATTGTTGTTAAGTACTGTCCAGTAGATTCAGGCTTATAGCAACCCCATATGCAACAGAAAGAAACACTACCTAGTTCTGTGCCATCCTCACAATTGCTACTATGTTTGAGCCCACTGTTGTAGCTGTTGTGTCAATCCACTCCCTTGAAGGTCTTCGTTTTTTTTGTTGAAACCTACTTTACCAAACATTTACCAAACATGATGTCCTTCTCTTGGAACTGGTGTCTCCTGATAACATGTCTAAAGTACATTTGATGAAGTCTTACCATTCTTGCTTCTAAGGAGTATTCTGGCTGTACTTCTTCCTCACAGCTTGCTTTGTTCTTCTGTCAGTCCATGGTATGTTCAATCTCTTCATCAACACCATAATTCAAAGGTATTAATTCTTCTTTAGTCTTCCTTATTCACTGTCCAGCTTTTTCATGCATTTGAAAAGATTGAAAAGACCATGGCTTCAGTCAGGCACACCTTAGTAATCAAATCACATTTTTTATTTTTAATACTTTAAAGAAATCTTTTGTAGCAGATTTATCAATGCAATATGTCATTTGATTTCTTGACTGCTGCTTCCATGGACCATACACTATACTGCGTATGACCAAGATAATTTGGTGTGGGGTCGCATGTGCAACTGGAACATTCTTGACATTATGCCTGATTGAACTGGAATATGGTTGTGATAGTTGGAGCTGTGTGTCAACTTGGCTGGACCCCAGTTCTGTGTGGTTGTTCCCATGATGGGATCGGATGACTGTGTTCTGAGTGGCCAATCTGTTGAAGGGGAGTTTCCCTAGGGGTGTGGCCTGCTTCCAGTATATTCAGGGTCATCGTGGGAAGAGCGACATTCTTCTATGAATCAGGATTCTGCTTTGCTGCCTACAACTGTCCATGAGTGAGCAGTTCACCGTTTTGCCTGGAGATCTTGGATTCATCATTCGTTGGAGTCAACACCCGGTGTACTGCTTCCCTAGGGGTGTGGCCTGCTTCCAGTATATTCAGGGTCATCGTGGGAAGAGAGACATTCTTTTATGAATCAGGATTCTGCTTTGCTGCCTACAACTGTCCATGACTGAGAAGTTCACCGTTTTGCCTGGAGATCTTGGATTCATCATTTGTTGGAGTCAACACCCGGTGTACTGCCTGCCAGCCTTGAGTTCCTCGGCCCCTGTGGTTGCAGAAGCCAGGAAAAGCCTCCAGCTTGATGTTTGATCCAGGAACTTTGGACTTGCCAGCTTCTATACATGTGTGAGCCATTTTTGCCAGCTTCTATACGTGTGTGAACCATTTTCCTAATTTTTCTCTCTCTCTCTTCTATATATATATATATATATAAAAGCTTTGCTGGTTTTTGTTTCTCTAGAGAACCCAGTCTAACACAATGGTAGTCAGGGAAAAAAAAATATATATATATGTATTTCTCACATTTCTATTCGCCTGATCCCTATTTCTCATGGCACAGTAATGAGGTACCAACTCTCCATCTTCTATTCTTTTCTTGGATCATCATAAGACTATTGCTACTCAGAATAGCAGTCTTTCTCTGCCTAAATCTTCTTTTGTAGTTTTCTCATTGTTCTTTTATTGCTTTCTCTTTGCTGGCTCAATTTGAACAGAAACTGGACACACAGTCAATTAGCAAGCTATCAATCTAAAAAAAAAAAAAAAACTATTTTAAAAGACTGATGAGGAAAGGTATGGAAACTAATACTTTGTTGTTGTTGTTATGTGTCATTGAGTCAGACCTGACTCACAGTGACCCCTCCTTGGGTTTCCGAGGCAATATCACCACGGAAGTAGATTGCCCAACCTTCCTTCCGAGCTTTTCTATGTGGATTTAATCACTTGAATGTCCTTATTTAACTTCTGCTGTTCTCTGAAATACATTCACCCCCATTATCTGGTTTTGGAGCCAGGAGGAAAATTGAGACTAAGGGGAGAAATGGAAGTGAGTGTAACAGTGCAGCAGACAGTGAAAAAGCTGTTAATTTCACCTGTCCTTAAAAAACGGCTTGCTGGTAAGAGTGAAGCTCTAATCATCTGTTTTATGTATCACTGTTATGCCACCTTGTTGATTAAAAAAAAAAAAAAAAAAAAAAGTGGATCATGGCCTTTAATTAGCTAATGTTGCTTTTCTCCGTAAATTTCTTAAACCTGCATATGCATCTATATTATGCTTTTCTTTTTTAAATATATTTGTTATTGTTCAGAGTATATACACAGCAGAACACACATTAATTCGCAGCTTCTTTCTATATAGTTCAAGATCTAAAGATTACCTCACAGAAGAAGTTTTGGTATTCACTTAGCCTCCATGCTCTAGAATGTCTCAATTCCATGCGAATTTGAAACTCTGTTGTGTATTTTCCCTTTTTAGATCAGGACTCTGCTATAGAAACCTTGAACAAAACTTTTTGTAATGGTATCCAGGAACCATACATTTTTTTCTGGTGTCAAGGCAAATGAGGCAGTTGTTCATGCAGGCAAATAGCCCAGATTTCATACCCTCCTCCTATTCCTGGTTGCCCTTCTTCCTCTGTTGCTCCAGGCCACAGAAACCAATTGTTGTGCCTTCAATGGCTTTATAAAACCCCAGGTATTATGAAATGGACTAGGAGGTAAAACAGAAGCATTATTAACTGAGATGTCCCAATGAACCATGGGACCTCCAAACCAAGAACAAAATCCCATTAGGAGTTCGGTTGCACACAAGAAACCTCAGTTGCTACTACTTTATTTTAGGTTGTTGTAAATATAACTATCATACAACTTTTACTAATGCAACATTTTATAGGTGTACAACTTATTAATGGCAATTACATTGGTTGGCTGTGCAACTCTACCCCAATCAATGCAATTTTTTGGTCAGCTTTATAATGAATGCAAGGGTGGCAAATTGGCTGTCCACAAGTTGCATATGGCTGCTGCATAAATTTTTATAGAATTTATATTTTTATGGCATTTTTAGAAAAACTGAATTTAAATTATTTTAGGCAATCACACATTCATATACTCTTTAGCCTTCACTCTTCCCTGTTGTTTTCTACTGAAACTGATTCTCACATTAAATTATCTTCCTGACCCTTACAGATACATGAGATAGAACCTCCTGATAATTCAAGGTGTGCTAATTTGAATGAGTCAAACAAGGGAATCAGAAGTATAAAATGTTTCTGTTTGCTCAGTATTGGTGTATTTGGGAAGGCATTAGGACTGTTCAAGTTGTCATGTGCATGTACTCCATCTATGTTCACCAGATAGTTTTTTTTTAAAAAAAGTAATGCTTTTTGATTTTAATTTTGTTTCATTGTAATTTCATACCTTTTTCCTAAGAAAGTGGCAAGCTATTACCTTTCTTCTTTCTTCAAAATATGGTATAATTATTTAAAATGTAATTTAAAACAAAAATAAATTCTTGTATTAGATAAACAAGAGATAATTTCCTTTGATGTATTAATCAAGAAGTTCAATTTAAATCTTGCAGGGATAAACTTATGGTATATTTTAATAATCAAAGTATGTAACTAATAGATATATACCTGAGTGGAACCTACAGTGACATATGGCCCTCTCTAAAGTTCTTCTGTCAAATTGCCTCACTTACTTATGCCAATTAATCCCCACTTAAGAATTTTCTATTTGCCACTTTGCTATAGACCAGTTTATTCTCATTTTCTTTACATCCATCTTTCGTTTTAATGTTCACATTCAAACTGCTCATTTTGCCTTGGATAGATTTTTATTCTCTGCTTCACAAATCCAGATCTTCAAATCCTTCTATCTCAAGAGTTTTTTTTTCCTATAATTTTTTTTTTCCTATAATGTTGTCTCTGGATAATGTTATCCTTAGTTATATTTTCTTATTTTGACTCTAGAATTCTAAGTTATCCAACATTTTCTATGTTATTTTCAAACAATGTCCCAGATATTTTATATATTTTTCACACTAGAATCTAATTTTTTTGAGGACAAAAACTATATATCCTCTATTCTTTACAACAACCTTCAGTTACTCTAAAACTCAGATTTTCCAAAATGAGTACACATTTCATATTTTCTTTCTTGTTAACCCAGAAACTATCAGCATGAACAGAAGATTCCAATGTTTCAATAACTTTATCTCCTGAAATGCCACTTAAACCAAGAAGTGGCATAACAATCATTTCTCATATCATAGATAATTATTTGCAGTTTAGAAAATGTAGCTTTTATTCATTCTTGCTAAACACTCACTCAGTGGCCCAAGAGTTATTTGCAACAGCTTGCTTGCACATGTATGGGGCTACTTAAGCTAGCAGGCAAGTTACAAGGAATAACAGTTAAAAAGCATATTATGTAGTACTTCCATCGGCTGGAGCAATGAGAGTTAACATCTGTTTTCACGTGCAAGCCATCATAGCCATCTTAGTCTCTAGCCTCCATTTCCAACTATGTGACAGATGTCACAAACTGCCAATATCTTTGTATTAGAACACATTGTGGCAGAGCTGACAGATAGATAGCATCTCTTCTCTCAACACAACTGCTGGTTGTAAGTCAAGAATAATATGATGTAAATAACAATATAATAATAAATATTTTATATATGTTTAAATCATTGTATGATCAGCTCCCTCAGGAATTTTATAACTGTTGTGGGGCTGGATTTGTTTTTCGTGGGTCCACTGATCATAATACCAACATAAATATATAACTCTTACTGTCAATATTTCTATACCAAGTACAGTGCTACTTGAGTAATAAAAAATTGTTTATGTTTATTGAAAATTATGTAAAGTGCTGAAAGTATATATTTTAGAGTATTTCAGAGTAAATACTTTATATTGCAAACTTTATTAAAAAACATTGATAAAGAATAATGATATATAAGATCTAATGAATTGTGTCTAATTAGAAAGACAGGATAGAAACACTTTAATGGGGGGGATAAAAGAGTTTCTAGGTAATTATGGAGAAAACAACCTGTGTCACATAATCTTCCTTCACCGATACAAATTTGTTTAATTCATAAAAATATTCACTAATCATCAAGCATACAAATAGGTACAACATAATATAATAAGGATCTAGTGAAGAGAAAGGAAAAAGTTCCTATGAACTTTTGAAAAGTAAGTCAACCAATTTTGAAAATTTTTACTAATATTGCAAAATCTGAAGAAAGAATTTATGTTCATCCACACTAATTCCCCAGTGAGTGAACCATGACATTTTTCACTCAATCCCATTCCCCAGAAATTAGACAAACAATCTGAAGATTTCTCACTAATAGTCTTAAAATCTGAAAAGAAACTGATGGGGTAGAGGGAGAACAATTGTGGCTTAAGAAAAACATTATAACAGACAAAGTGAAGAAATGGAGTATTGGTATTTAAAGCCTTAGTCCTCATGGGAAAAACCTCCAGTAATGCAGAGTAAACCTTATTGCTGTAAATTTAACAAACATCAGATAGGGGTTAATGTGTTTTTAAAGAACTGTACAGAGTTTCTATGAATTCTTTACTCCCTTACCCTCTCCAAACTTTGAAGAAACAGAATATAATATACTAACATGTCAAATTATTATTAAAAAAAATGATGTTATACATGATTGAAAGAAATGGCTTGACAACTATGTAATAAAGTGACAGGTAAAATAGAAAAAAAGACATTGTATGCTAATAATAAAGAATTCAGAATAGGAGAAAGCATAATAAAAAGAGAGGAATAAAAGAATGTGATTGCAAAAAATAAGGAAAATAGTAAAATATCAGACCAATGTCATGACTGACTGAAAAATAAGTTTGATTTTTCAAGTTGTTGTTGTTAGGTACCATCAAGTCATCTCAGACTCATAGTGACCCTATGTACAACAGAACAAAACACTGCCTGGTCCTCTGCCAGACTCATGATCCTTGCTATACCTGAACCCATCGTTGCAGCCACCTGTGTCAACCTGTCTCATTGAAGGTCTTCCCCTTTTTTTTGACCCTCCACTGTACCAAGTAGGATATCCTTCTCCAGGAAATGGTCCCTTCTGACAACATGACCAAAATAGGTCAGATGAAATCTGGCCATTCTCACTTCCAAGGGACATTCCAGCTACACTACTTCCAGGGCAGATTTACTCATCCTTTGGGTAGTCCATGTGTGTTAGACTGGGTTCTCTAGAGGAATAAAACCCAGCAAAGCTTATATATATATATACATATATATATCGAGAGAGAGAGAGAAATTTATCTTAGGAAAATGTCTCACAAACGTATAGAAGCTGGCAAGTCCAAAGGCCCTGGAGCAAACGTCAGGCTGGAGGCTTTTCCTGGCTCCCACAACCACAGGGGCCGAGGAGCTCAAGGCTGGCAGGCAGTACACCGGCTGTTGACGCCAACGAATGATGAATCCAAGATCTCCAGGCCGAACAGTGGACTGCTCACTCACGGACAGTTGTAGGCAGCACAACAGAATCCCGATCCACAGAAGAATGTCTCTCTTCCCAGGATGTCCCTGGATATCCCGGAGGCAGGCCACACCCCTAGGGAAACTCCCCTTCAGCAGATTGGCCACTCAGAACACAGTCATCTGATCCCATCATGGGAACAACCACACAGAACTGGGGTCCAGCCAAGTTGACACACAGCTCCAACTATCACACCATAGTACTATCAATATTCTTCACCAACACAACTCAAAAGCATAAATTCTTCTTCAGTCTTCCTTATTCATTGTGCAGCTCTCACATGCATATGAGATGATTGAAAATACCATGGCATGGGTTAGGTACACCTGTTTCAAGGAGACATCTTTGCTCTTCAGCACTTTAAGGAGGTCTTTTGAAGAAGATTTGCCCAGTGTGATATGTCATCTGATGTCTTGACTGCTGCTTGCATTGATGTTTATTATGGAACCAAGCAATATGAAATCTTTGACAACTTCAATCTTTTCTCTACTTACCATGATGTTGCTTATTGGTCCAATTGTGAAGATTTTTGTTTGCTTTATGTTGAGGTGTAATCCATACTGCAGACTGCAGTCTTTAATCTTCATCAGTAAGAGCTTCAAAACATCCTCACTTTCAGCAAGCAAAGTTGTGTTCTCTGCATATCGCAGGTTGTTATGTATTCCTCCAATCCTGATGCTGTGTTCTTGTTCATATAGTCTAGCTTCTTGGATTATTTGCTCAGCATAAAGATTGAATAAGTATGGTGAAAGGATGCAACCCTGACACACTCTATTCCTGATTTTAAGCCTTACAGTGTCCCCTTGTTCTATTCGAACAACAGCCTTCTGGTCTATATACAGGTTCCTTATATGTACAATTAAGTGTTCTGGAATTCCCATTCTTCTCAATGTTATCCATAATTTGTTATGATCCATATAATTGAATGCTTTTGCATAGTCAATAAAACACAAGTAAATGCCAAGATCCATCTGAAATCAGCAATGATATCCCTCGTTCCATGTCATCTTCTGCATCCAGATTACATTTCTGGAAGTTCTCTGTCAATATACTGCTGCAACCATTTTTGAATTATCTTTAGTAGGATTTTACTTGCATGTGATATTAATGATATTGTTCAGTGATTTCCACATTCTGTGGGATCACCTTTCTTTGGAAGGGGTACAAATGTGGATCACTTCCAGTCTGTTGGCCAGGTAGTTGTCTTACAAATTGTTGGCATAGATGAGTAAGTGCCTCCAGTGCAGCATCTGTTTGTTGAAACATCTCAAAGAGTCTTCTGTCAGTTCCTGGAGCCTTGTTTTTCACCAATTTCTTCAGAAGATTTGACTTTTTCCTTCAATACCATTAGTTCTTGGGCATATGCCACCTCCTGAAAAAGATAAACATAGACCAATTCTTATTGGTACAGCAAATCTATGTATTCCTTTCATCTTCTTTTGACGTTTCCTGCATCCTTCAATATTTTGTCCATAGAATCTTTCAGTATTGCAACTCAAATCTTGAATTTTTTCTTCAGTTTTTCAGCTTGAGAAAGGCCGAGTGTGTTTTTCCCTTTTGGTTTTCTAACTCCAGGTCTTTGCACATTTCATTATAATAATTGACTTTGTCTTCTCAATCTGCCCTTTGAAGTCTTCTGTTTTGCTCTTTTATCTTGTCATTTCTTCCATTTGCTTTAGCTATTTTCCATTTAAGAGCAAGTTTCAGAGTCTTATCATCCTTTGCTGTCTTTTTAATGACCTTTTGCTTTCTTCATGGATGATATTCTTGATGACCTCCCACAATTCGTCTGGTTTTTGGTCATTGATATTAATTGCATCATATCTATTCTTTAGATAGTCTCTGAATTCAGGAGGGATATGGTCAAGGTTATATTTTGGCTCTTGTGGACTTGTTTTAGTTGTCTTCAGCTTCAAATGGAACTTTCATATGAGCAGTTGTCTGTTCCACAGATAGCTCTTGGCCTTGTTTTGACAGAACATATTGAGTTTCTCCATTGCCTTTCCACAGATGTAGTTGATCTGATTCCTGTGTACTCCATTTGTTGAAGTCCACATGTATAGCTGCTGTTTATGTTGCTGAAAAAATATTTGCAATGAAGAAGTTGTTGGTCTTGCAAAATTCTACCATGCAATCTCCAGCATCATTTTTATGTCCATAGGCTATATTTTTCAACTGCTGGTGACTCTTCTTTATTTCCAACTTTTGCATTCATCCATTTACCTTCTCAAATATCATCTACTGGGAAAACCCCCAACAGCATACTACTATCTGAAAAATATACATTTTAAAATTTACAAATTCAGAAATTTTTTTTCAGTTGTATATATAACAATTCTGAATTTAGTCAAAGTTATTTTTTTTATCACATCTGTTATTTTAATTATTCAGTTGTTTTTTGATACCCAAATTAATGTGTTATCATTGTTAGAGGCAATGTTTGTATTCTACATAATTGCTTGCCATAATATTCAAATTTTGCTATGATCCCTCGTAAAGTTGCTTGGTTTATCCTTTGATGTTAGTCATTGCAGCCATCACTAAAAACTGAATCATGTGTTCAATTACCAAATGGTATTATTTTTCCTCTTTTTCCTATAGCTTATATTGTGTATCACTGTTACATGTTTATAAAATCAGATTGTAATTCTGAATATCTGATAATGTTAGTGAATGTGCATTTGTTTCTTCACGTTTTCCTAAAATACATGATGAACCTGATAATCCTTGATATATTTTTTTTTTATCTAATGGTTTCAAATACAAACAAAGTTCAATTCTGAAAATGCTTTAAAGTAGAATAAAGTAACCACAGATTCTACTGATTTTTTCATCATTTGGACTATAGGTAGTAGTATCCTACTTATGACATATTTAAGTTATGACAAACTGCACTTAGGCCTGTCTTTTTTTTAATCCATCTTATTGTTAATAATATGCATAAATGCACATATTAAAAAGTATCTGTAAATTTATATGTAATGTTTCCAACCCCTAAAGACCAATAAAATCAGATTTATAAAGATACTGATCACAAAAGGCAACAATAATTAAAACTAAATATATAAATATATATATTCAACTTAGTAAGAGCTGACTTACTACAGAGTCATTGGAATGGAACTCCACATTAATTCAAGTATTAACTGTACTGATATCATATCTATTTCCAACATTTTCTATCTTTTTGAAAGGTGTAGAGGGTAATTTAACAGTCAAATTACATAGTCTTATTCTTGGAATTGTAAAAAGTTTATTCAATTTAATATATTCTTTAAGATTAATTTATCAACTCAGCTTGATACATCTGAGATCTATTTTACTGAAACTAAAATATTTCTTTTTTCCTGGCTTCAATACTTCCTCTAAAATGTTTTTTCTATAATGAAATCATTTTGTTTTCATTTTATTTCTAATGTCTTTCTATGTTCTATCTTTGATACTGATTATGATACATTTTAATTATTTGTTTCATTTCTAGAGTAATATTAGTACTTTATAATATTCAAAATGATGTAGGGTACCATGCCACTAATTATTAGCAGCAGTTAGTTGTTGTAAAAACATCATACAAATGAAAAACTCCAATCATGCAATTAAGTAGATCTTTATATATTACTAATTTATATAAAGGAAATACCTACTCTGTGAATCATTAGTGGTAAATAAGTAGTAGTTAACTCACAGTGTTTCATGAGTTACATTTATAATATTAATAATCACTAACTGGGAACTGATTCAAAGGTTTTGATAGATCATCTCTAAAGATTTAATCTGTAGTAAATGTTTTTCCTTAGCAGTATTTTAATGTTTCATAAATCATGTGTTCATATTACTTAAGTTTTGGTTCTATTGTATATAACTTCACAGGAGCTCTGATGGTAGAATGGTTAAGGCATTTGCTGCTAGCCAGAAGGTTGGTGATTTGAACCCATCAGCTGCTCCATGGAAGAAAGAATTTTAAAATGATTGACTGTTTATTCAATACATATTTATTTAACATCTACCTTGTGCCAATGCACTGTTCTAGATGAAATTTCATTCATTATGCCAAGGCCATTAATTACATTTTTATATTAATTTTTATGTTTTATTAAGGAGTCCCAGGATGGCCCAACAATTAAGTGCTCAGCTTTTGGCCAAAGGTTGGTGGTTTAAACCTATCCAGAGGAACATTTCAGAGAGCCCTGGCAACCTGCTTCCAAAAGGTCACAGCTTTGAAAATCCTATGTAGTAGTTCTACTCTGCATTCAAGGGGTCCTCATGAGTCAGAATCAATTCAGTAAAAACTAATAACAACATGTTATATTAGCTTTGCATTAAACATAAGTTGATATAGCTAATCTAATTTAAATTGAATAATTTAAATTTTATCACTTTTTATTTTTTTCTATTTGTACTTCTAAAAAAGTCACATGCCCGAGAGAGCAAGAACTTTTCCTGATAACTTCTAAATATTCTACTTCCAAACTGACATAATATTAGGCACTAATACAAGGATCACCAAGAAGTTTCAAATTTGTTACCATCTGAGACCCAGTTGTACTGTATATCAGGACTGCTATTTGGAAAAAGAAGTGCAGCCAGAATTCTCCTTGGAAATGACAATTGTCAGACTTCATCTCACCTACTTTGGTCATGTATTCAGAAGGCATCAGTCTCTGGAGAGAAATAACAGGCTTGGTAGAGGGTCAGTGAAAAAGAGGAAGACCCTCAAAAAGATGAATTGATATAGTGGCTGCAAAGATGGGTCAGGTATAGCAAGAATTGTGAGGATAGTGGATGAACAGGCAGTGTTTTATTCTGTTATGCATATGGTCAGTATGTGTCAGAGTTGACTCAGTGGCACCTAACAGCAACAACAAATTCTGAAAAGTATTCCAAATGGCCTATGTCTGGACTCAATCAGAAAAAGGCTCATGAACAATTAATAGCAACTTCCACGTGTGAGCTTTTGTGAGGTAGGCTGCACTAGATTTCCCAGCATCCTAGAGCAACAAATGTTTGTTTCTTGCTTCTGTTACATGTCAGCTTCAGGTTTGCTCTGGTTGTGGTTCTGTTCAACATATCTTCATTCTGGGATCCAGCTTGAAAGAGAACCCTTCTTCTGGGATGTTCTATTCTCTGGGGTAACTGCAAAGTGTTAAAGGGGTTAGTGGAAACACCCAAAAGTTCTTCAAACTTCTACTCAGGTATGTCATCAAAGACTTACCCATGTAAATCCCTCTCATGGAAGACATAGCAAGTCATATGAAAATGAGCAGGAATATATAATCTTCTTACAGGAAAGCTGGACAACTATTTAAGAAAAGTGTTTTTGTTCTCTGCCATCAAGTCAGCCCCTGAATCAGTTATCCCATATGTTACAGAGTAGACCCTCTCCATAGATGCAAAAGGGGCATGGGGTTGGCATCTTCTGATCTCCTGTAACTTCACAAAAGGAAGACAGAATCATCATTAGCAATCCCAAGGTTTATTCCTATGAGGCCAGACATGCTGCCATCCTCCAGCCTTTTACCAATTCTGACACCAGCTGTCCCTCCCACAGCATTCATTACTCTGCTGAGTTCAATAATTCATTGCAGTGACCACACAGAACTTACAGACAATACTCATGATGATGGGGTTTATTAGGGAAGTAACAGGCTGCGATTTAGGTTCAGAAATGTGCTCAGGTTACAACTCTTTGATCAGGACAGTCTCCCCTCTGCTATGCCTTCAGGCATGCCTCTCTGGCCCTTGGCCTCTCAGCCTGGCCTCTGCCCTGCTTGGGCAAGTGTTACAGCTCTTTTAACTCTGCCAATAGGTACACCTATAAGCACCCCACGCCATCAGCAAGCCTCCTGCCCAAGGGCACTCAGCTTTCTATCTCTGTGAGACAGGTAAGCCTGTCGCTCTGACTTGTGCCTCTTAGTTCCACTGGGACCATTTCTCTACTGAGTGTCTCTCTCTGCCTGGGTGTTTCTCTCTGACATATGTCTCACTCTGCCATGAGTCTCTGCCAAGGAGGTCCAGTGCAGGGATCTCAGGTCCAAGGACACACCCTACTTCACCTCCAGCTCTTTTCTCTTATTGGCAGTGAGTTTCCCTCTCTGCCTCTAGGAGAGCTCAAGTTAAGCCTGGCAGAGTGACAAAACTAACCAATCTCAACATCCCAGTTCTACACACCTTATTTGCATGGTCCTACCCAGTAATCCAGTGAGAGTTACTAAGACTATGGCTAGAAAAGACATACTAAGTAATTCACTGCACTGTAGACCACCTCCTGGCTTTTCTAGCTATTGTCCCTTTCATACCTCAAAAATTAACAACACATTCACAATCAGTTTAAGAATAAGCACACCAATGAAAGCATGTAAGCCAGCCACTTCACGCCTTTATCTCCCTCCATTTTAGATAGCCAATTTCCAATTTGCCCGTCCCTATCAAACCAGTACTTTGAGGAGACAAGCATGTTCCTTCCTCTTTGAAGAATCTTCTGTTCCTGTTGGAATTTGAGCATCTGCATCCATAAATAAACAAAGTCCAGTCCAGAGAAAGCTATTTCAGCAATTTAACACCAGTTCAGTGTCAAACATCTTCCTCTCCATTTGTTGTTGTTGTTATGTGCCGTCGAGTTGGACCCAACTCATAGCGACCCCTCCTTGGGTTTCTGAGGCAGTATCACTACAGAAGTAGCTTGCCCCATCTTCCTTCCAAGGAGTGACTGGTGGGTTTGAACCGCCAGCCTTCTGGTTAGCAGTCAAGTGCCTTAGCCACTATGCTACCAGAGCTCCCTCCTGGCCATCCCAGCTAGGTCATGGTACCAGCTGCAAGTCTGGGAGTCAAACTCCTCCCTCCACTTCAGACCAGCCAGTACCTTCACTCTCTCATCCTTAGTCCTCAGGGACTAGTTCAATGACTATTAGCTAAGGATTTCATACACTCCTTGCATTTCAGACCAGCCAGCTCTTCCTCTCATCCTTAGCCTCCACAGACTAGTCAAAAAGTAGCAAACTCAGCCCATTTCTTCACTGCTGCACATCCCCCGTTTCCACTCTTGAAGTGGACCCAGATGGTCACAAGCGAGAAACATACAAGGCCATCTACTCACTAGCTTCCTTTAACTTCCAGTCCTGGAAGGCTTCCAGTTTCTCTCATAGGCCATGACTTTCCTGACTCGATACAACCAAAGCTAAACCTCTTGCTGGAAATTCAAAAAGCCAAACAGTCATTTTTTTAATTTTTTTTTCCTCTGCATGTCCTGTCTTCAAAGCCAACTCTTCTGTTCTCTCAATAGTTCTGCACGGCCATTGCAATGAATTATTGAAGCCAGCGGAGAAGTGGTGAGTGCTGTGAGAGGGATGGTTGGTGTCAGAATTGACAAAAGGCTAGAGGGTGGTGCCATGTCTAGCCTCATAGGAATAAGTCTTGGGCTGCTAATGGTGATTCTGTCTTCCCCTTGTGAAGTTACAAGAAGTCAGAAGATGTCAACTCCATGCTCTTTTTATAATAGGTTTTCCTTGGCTGTCTTTACGGAAGCAGATTGTCAGGCATTTTCTTCCACAGAGCTGCTGGGTGGGTTCAAACCATCAAATTTTCATTTCAACAGTTGATAGCAAATTGCTTGCACCTCCCCAATTTTTTTTTTTTACTTTTAAAAAATATTTTATGAATTACTTATAGTATTCTTTTATCTTTGTAATTTCAATTTTGTTTGTAGTTATGTCTTCTTATCAGTCATAATATAGTTATGCACTACATTTGGGCAGCATCTAACTACATATACATCTGTGTGTTCCCAACCCCTGTAAAGTCTATTATATTAAAAATTTGAATTTAGGTACAATGATCCATAATAACAATCAGGCACTACTGTGTGACATGCATCAAAACATTATTATTATTAATACTGTATTATTTATTTTACATACACATTTGTTTCATGACACTGATTGCAATCCCCATAATGTAACAGCTCTCTTCCCACTTCTTCCTTATAGTTATCTTTTTCCTGTATTCTTCTTTCCTATGCATTCCTGCCCTCTGAGGTGTTTCCCTGTGCAAATACTGATCTCCCATGGTTGTTCTAAGGAATGTATTTACCTGGTTTAATGTTCCCCTTATATGCCAGTCTATGTTGTTTGACTAGAAGTCATGGGATTGAGTTCAATTCCAGGTCTGAAGGGTGATTTGGGGCAATAATGTCAGGAGATTCACCAGACTCTATCAGACTAATTAATCTGGTCTTTTTATGATTTTGAATTTTGCTATGCATTTTTCTCTCATTCTATCCAGGATCTCCTATTTTGATCCCTTTTTAAGTGGTTAAAAGTGGTAGCTCGGTACCATCTTATTCTTCTGGTCTCCGGTTCATGCAGGCTGAGGTTTCCATGGTCCACTAGTCCCTTGGACTAATTGTTTCCATGTGTCTTTGGTTTTATTCATTCTCCTTTGCTCTGGACAAGAAGAAACTAATTGTTGTATGTTAAATTGCTGCTTGCTAGCTTTTAAGACCACAGCCGCTACTCATCAAAGTAGGACATAGAAAAACATTTTTGTGTAGCATGTTATGCCAATTGAGCTTGATGTCCCTATCAACCATGGTCCCAAGCCCACAGACCCAACAATTCACTCCCTCAAGGTAGTTGGCTGTGGCTAATAGATTATCACTACTTTGCCCCGTCGACTCTATTACATATATATGCACATTCTTGTAACACATACAGATATATAGGTAACAATATCATCTGCCAAACTTATATATGGTCATGGGTATATCCCTTTTGCCTAGATGTACCTTATCTGTATTACTATGATAAAGATGTTTTAGTGTATCTGGTAGTGTTTCTTTAATGATTTTTACACATACAAAATTACACTATATATTATATTCTAAGAAAAATATTTGACTAACTTATGTTAGATAGGAATTGTACTTAACTGTTCCGATTTACATACAAATTTGACTTAAAAACAGATTTCGGAACAATGCTTGTTCATAATCTGGGGACTAGCCTGTATGTAACATGGTGTTCGCACAATGTCCAAATAATTTAACATCCTATTTCACAGAATGTATCATGTACATTAAGCAACACATGACTGTACTGTTTTATATGTGTCCTCCCTGTTTGCTTGAAGAGATTTTTGTGGTCTCCCATATGTCTCCTTACCCTTTTGGGAACCGTAAAGACTTGCTCAGTTTATAGTCCATAACTCTTTTGCATAGTAGCATACATTTGTCATAGTCTTCAATTCTTTTCACCTTAGAACTTTTTCTGAGCTTGTATTATCATGCAAATTAAATCATGCTAGTGAAATGACTCAAATTTAATAAGCACTCAATATATATTTATGAAATGAATAAACGAGGTATAGCTAAGCCATATGTGCTTTAATTAATCCACCATTAATAAAGAGACATTAATTTAGCTTTTCCACAGTGGTATGCCTTGTATTTCCCTAATTTGCTCAGTTTCTTAGGATTTTAGTACTCTACTGGTTAGCTTGCCCTGCTTTTCCCAATTGCATCCAACTTTGTTTATCAGAACCAGAATCAGTAATTTTTCAGCTGTATTATCTTAAATAGATATTTTTAAGCTCCAAATTGCACATTAAATTGAAAGGAAAAAAATAAATTAACAGAAACTAACATTCAAAACTGTTTTATGAAGCTGATGTGATAATACAAATACAAATTCTGCCTTTAATTAAACATCTGATTGTAAGCAGATATTATTGTTTAAATAAGTTGTTGGCAATGGAGAGGATGAGATGAATTCATCTACTTTTCCAGGTCAGTGTTTTAGGCTAATGTGGGTACTCCTTACTAAATTAAGAATATGTAGACTATTTCAAAAATCTCCTAATCAAAGAGAAAAGCACCAAACTATCCATCCAGAAACTTCCTTTGTCTAGTTTACTTATATATGTTTGTGAAAAGGAAAGAATTCTAATATAAGTAGCATAGGAATTTCCCATGTTTTATTCTTATTATTTGTCATTGTCAACCAAGCCAGATATGCAGGTGGCTCTGTAATAGGAATAACAGATTCCACAAAGCAGAGAACAGCTTGCCAGAAATATTTTTAATCCATGATACAGAAACAACATTAATTTAATTTCAAATCAGGTATGTATTTACCTATGTGCATTCTTGTTTATGCAAAATTGTTTAAGACCGGGTATCTGTAATCTTACAGAAGGATTTAGAAAAGATAAAACAGTCCTCGCCTAATTTTAAAAACAAACTATGCACTAACAACCTACCCCATTTTCACTTCCTAGGGGAAAAAAATGCACTAACAACTTAACCAGATTTCACCTTCTTGGGAAATTATTTGGGGCACAAGATAAATCGATGTGATGTAACTATTTTATTTAGAGAATCTGAAGGAATAGTGGTCATCAATATAGCTATAGACAACAGGTGGTTGGCTCACAACTGATTAGAATGTCACTTTGATGTGACAGTTTCAGGAACCTCTCTTGTATTTCATTTTCCCAAAACTGGCAACTTACAGGTTATTGAATCAGAAAAGGTAGCTTATAAGCAGGAGAGAAGGAAAGCTCGCAAGCAAAAATAAGTGTGTCAATAATTTGTGGTGAATTTAGTGCCAACATTCCTTTCCACTTCTTCCAAAAATAATAAAATTTTTACTATAAAATGAAATAACTAATAAGGTAATATCCTACACAGAGATTATCTAATTTAATTCTTAAAGTCCTTTGAGTTATGTACAATGAGCTCTCGCCATTCAAAATCTCACTATGCATTTGCTACAAGGACTTGCAAAAATTACTACCGAAAATATACTATCAAAACAAACAAGACTACATGTGCACATCCAAAAAAAAAAAAAAAAAACCTCACTGCCATTGACTCGGATGTGATGCACGGCAACCCATCCTTGGGTTTCTGAAGTAGTATCACTATGAAAGTAAATTGTCCAATCTTTCTTCCGAGGAGTGGCTGGTAGGTTTGAACTGCCAGCCTTCTGGTTAGCAGTCAAATGCCTTAAGCACTATGCCAATAATATGGACAAAAATAGAGCCACATAGGGAAATGGGTAGTACCTAAGGCATTTGACTACTAACCAGAAGGCTGGCGGTTCCAACCTACCAGCCACTCCTCGGAAGGAAGACTGGGCAATCAATCTACTCCCTTAGTGATACCATCTCGGAAACCCAAGGAGGGATCACTATGAGTCAGATTCGGTTCAAGGGCAATGAGTTTGTTGTTGTAACAGAAGGAAGTATGAATAGGTTGCTATTTTCAAAACTGTTGTCATAGAGTTTTGATAGTCAAGTAATTCTGAATAAGGTGCTACATCAAAAATCGACTGTTTTTTTTTTTTTTTCCCCTGGTTCTTGTTAGCACTGCTCCAGAAGTATTCAGTGCCTAAGCAAATTAAGAGTGTCCATACTAGGAAGAAATCTAAATGGAAGTTGAAGGTTTTCCTAAATAAATTGGGAAAATGAGACTTGCAGATGAGAATTTGTGAGGGAGAACCTGGTTTGGCTCAGTGGGTTAATCATAGCGATGGATAGTAATTGGAGTAGCATGGCCACAAATAAGCTAAATACACCAGCCACTGACAAATTAAAGGTGTTCTGATGGCACAGTGGTTAAGGCATTCAGCTGCTAACCAAAAGGTCGGCAGTTCAAACATACCAGCCCCTCTGGGAGAAAGATGAGACAGTCTGCTTCCATAAAGATTTACAGCCCTGGAAACCATATCGAGCAGTTTTACTCTGTCTTATAGGGTCGCTAAGAGTAGGAATCAACACAATGGCAGTGGATTTGGGTTTCAGTAGCAAATAAGAAGAAATAAAAATATTTAGTAAACAAAAGGATACATCTAAATTGTATTTGGAAGATATGCAATGCCAAATGGATAGCTGTCATAAATTAACACAGCACTTTTAATTTTAGCACTTATGATCAATGCTCTAATAACAAGCATGTCTCCTTCTGGCACAAGTATTCAGTGATATTTAAAATGAAATAATAATTTAATAATTAATGCACGGTCACACTGCAATTCTCTTAGGAACTTCCTGTAGCAGCAATTTGTCTAGGGATGCTTTCAGTGACAATCATGCAATGGTTTATTGGCTAAGATAACTGATCTGGTGGTTTTCTTTTCACTTCTTTTGACATGGTTGGGATGTTCTGTGGTCATTAGGCATCAAATATTCTTTGACCATTAGGGTCATTGCTATAGTTACAGAGGCCATAGCGTCCATGATATGAAGGTTAGATTAGAAGCATCCCCCTCCCCCATACATTACAAATCTTATCCTCCAAATTCATGCTGGATTTTTCTCTTTGTTTAATTAAGAAATGACCCAAACCCAAACCCACTGCATCTAGTCAATTCTGATTCATAGAGACTCTATAGGATGTAGTCGAACTGCCCCATAGCGTCCCCAAGGCTGTAAATTTTTACAGAAAGCGGCTGGTGGGTCAGAACCAACAAGCTTTTGGTTAACAGTGGAATGTTTTAACCACTGCACCAATAGAGCTCAGAGATATCATATTGCATTAAGGTTCCTCTAAATTTCTCCATGCTTCTATGTTTGTTTGTTTGTTTTTAACTTTCTTGAAAGCATGTGTATAGTCTATGTCATCGAAAACATCCAAAATTAATGAGAAAGCATAAGTATATAGGTGAACAGAAAAACATTTTAGAAAGTGTTCACTAATTAGCAAACTAAACAAAACAAAACCTCACTGCAGTCAATTCTGCAATTGTAAAACCTCAAGTGTAGTCAATTCCAAGTCTTGGCAACCCCTTCTTGGGTTTCTGAGATGGCATCTCTACAGGGTAGATTGCTTAGTCTTCCTTCCAATGAGTGGCTGGTGCGTTTGAACAGCCAGCCTTCTGGTTAGCAGTCAAATGCCTTAGTCACCAAGCCACAGGAGCTCCCCAATTAGCAAACTAGCCCCTGCTATTTATACAATACCATGCTGCCTTCCTTTCTATTTTCCACCCACATTTGGAGGTATCAGATTTACCACACTGACCTTAAAATATTAAATATACTTGAACATTTATAACAGCTAAAGATATGTTTATAATCAGAGAATAAGTCATAGTTCATTGTTGAGAGGACAGGTACGAATTAATAAAGTCAGTGTAATCATTCCTGGGTCCAAATCCCAACTCTTACTTTCTAGCGAGGAGACAAATTGTAAGCCACTTAACATCTAGTCCAACTGTCCTACCTCAAACTCTAACTCACTGCTGTCAAGTTGAATCCAACTCATAGCGACCGCTCCTTGAGTTTCTGAGGCAGTATCTCTACAGAAGTAGACCCTCCATTCACCCACCTTGTGTCAGTTGGTAAATATAAAGTTTTAACTTAAAAAGTGTCTGAATGCACTATTATTAAATATCAAATGTATATCAAAATGGTTAAATACTGGCAATTGTATAAGACTCAATCTAATAAACATCTAGTATAAAAGAAAAATACATATTAAAAAAATTAATATTATGTCATTTAAAAAACAAAAATTACGGTTTGGGTGAAAGTATACAGAGTCAGTTGGTTTTCCTTTCAATGATTCATACACATTTTGTTTCATAACATTGATTACAATACCCACAAAATAATAACATTCTTCTCATTCACCTCCTGCGTTTACAGTTTCTTTTTGTCCTTCTTTCTTATCCTCTCCTGTCTTTGTAGTTTTATCTCTGGGTAAATGTTACCCTTTTGATATCCTGTGGTTGACTGTGCTAAGGAATGCTTTTCTCCTTGTTGTTATTATTCACCTTATAGTCATGTCTACTGTTTATCTGAAAGTTGAGCCATGGAGGTTAATTCAGCTCTAGGCTTGAAGGGTGTGTAAAGGCCATAGTCCCAGGGTCCCACCAGTCTCTTTCAGACCAGTAAACCCAGTTGTTTTTATGATTTTGAGTCTTAGTCCACAATTTTCTCCCACTCTATTGAGCCCTTCCTATCACGATCCCTTTCAGAGCAGTTGGCAGTGGTGGTTAGACACCATCTAGTCCTTCTGGTGTCAGGATCTTTGAGTTTGGGGTTCATGTGGTCTTTTAGTCTTTTAGATTGTTTCCATGTGTCTTTGATTTTCTTCACTCTTCTTTGTTCTAAATGGGGAGAGACCCAATAGTTGCACCTTAGATAGCCACTCACAAACTTTTAAGACCTCTGTTACCATTCACCTACTTAAGATATAGAACATTTTGTCAGCTGTGTTATGTCAGTTGGCCTTGATATCCCCCAAGACTATGGTCTTGAGCACCTAGGCCCAGTGAATCATTTCCTCATTGGTTATGGCTAAGAAGTTTTCATAACTTTGCTACATGTCTGCTCTACAATATTCATGGATATATTTGCAGCCCATACAAATACATATGTAGAAGTAGCCTCTGTCAGATATATATATATATATATATATATATATATATATATATATATATATGTACTTATGGGTATAATCCCATTCACCTTCCCATTCAGCTTACTTGTCCATGTAAAAAGTGTTCACTAATTAGCAAACTAAACTATTACTAAACAATGCTAAAATTTATATGTTGTTGTTGTTGTTATGTGCCATAAAGTCAGCCCTGACTCATAGCGACCCCTCCTTGGGTTTCCGAGGCAGTATCACTATGGAAGTAGGATTGCCCAACCTTCCTTCCGAGGAGTGGCTGGTGGGTTTGAACCGCCAGCCTTCTGGTTAGCAGTCAAGTGCTTTAGCCACTATGCTACCAGAGCTCCTAAAATTTATATAAGTTTATATAAATTTAGCTATTACTAAATAATGGTATTATTTGCAGAATTGTGTGAATAGCAATTACCTTTGTTGTCTTTAACTCTCATACTCTTCCCTCTGTTTTCTTTTGCCTTGATTATTTTGTGCTCACCTCCCATTTATTGTGTTATCTTTCTCTTCATTCAAGTTTATTTTAGGGAGCTCTGGTAGCATAGTGCCTAAGGCACTTGACTGCTAACCAGAGGCTAGCGATTCAAACCCACCAGCCACTCCTTGGAAGGAGGGTGGTGCAATCTACTTCCATAGTGACACTGACTCAGAAACCCAAGGAGGGGTCACTATGAGTCAGGTCTGACTTGATGGCATATAACAACAACAACAACAATAGTTAGTGATTTAACCATCCTTGCCCTCCCACCCCTAATAACCTTCAAAGAATATTTCTTCCTGTGCGTAAAATTTTCTTAACTTTTTATAGTAGTGGTCTCATATAGTATTTGTTATTTTGGGATTAACTAATTTCATTCAGCATAATGTCCTCCAGATTTATCTATGTTATGAGGTGTTGACTAGATTCATCATTATTCGTTAACATCCTAGAGTATCCCATCATGTATATATACCAGAGTTTGTTTATCTATTTATTCATTAATGAGCACTTATATTGTTTACATATTTTTGCTGTTGTGATGCTGTAATGAATATGGCTGTGCATATATCTGTTTGGGTCATGGCTCTCATTTCTCTAGAATAAATACCTATTAGTGGGATTGCTGGATCATATGGTATTTCTATTTCCAACTTGTTAAGGACGTACCAGACCATTTTCCATGGTGGTTTTACAATCCCATTTTACATAATTTTACAATCCCACCGGCAACATATGAAGGTTCCAGTTTCTCCATACCCTTGCAAGTATTTGTTGTTTTCCATTTTTAACAATTTTGTTATTAATTCTGGGGTGAGATGATATCTCATTGTTGTTTTCATTTGCTTGTTCCCAATGGCTAATGATTGCAAGCATTTCTTCATGTGTTTGGTGGTTACCTGAATATTTTCTTTGGTGAAGTGTCTGTTCATGTCCTCTGCCCATCTTTTAATTAAATTGATTGTCTTTTTGCTGTTTAGTTGTTGAAGTTTTCTATCTATTGAATTAGTATTGCCTTTGAGTTCTGAGTTTAGACTAAACTGTTCTTCTCTCTTCTCAAATATAGAGATGCATGTAGCAGGGAAGTTAAGAGCTCATGTTTTGGAGTCAGATAGACTAGGATTAAATCCTGGCTTTGCAATTTTCTAGCTGGGTGATCTTGGTCAAGGCATTTACCATCACTGAACCTCAGTTTTTATTATCTACAAAATGGAGTAATAATTCTTGCCTTGTACAATTGTTTTAAGGATTACTAGTATAGCACATGTATTGTGTCTAACATATTGGGAGCTGCACTGTAGCAGCTCAATAAATGGAGCATATGTACTTTGTATTGGTTTCTAAAACTGGGAGTTTCAAGGACTTCCTAGGCTAGAAGGTTTTTGTGTTAATTTGTTCATTTATCAAATAGTAACTTTTGTCCACAAAGTTCATGTTGTTCTGCAGATCCTTTAGGCATCTATTTTATGTAATGATGGTCATTGGAGAGTTTGGGCTTCCTATTTCCATGTTTTATTAATAACGTTTATCATCTCATCTCATTTTGATCTCAGAATATCATAAAATGCTTTGTTTTTATTCCTCTTCATTGGATTTATATCATTCAAATTTAACTGCAAATTTCCTTCTAACTGATCTTTCCCTCTGCTTCTCTTGTTGTGGTTTTAATGTTTAATCAATTTTCTAGTTTGTTTTATAACTTTTATTTTGAAGACTTTGCACCTTAGCATCCTTAAAGGGGTTCTTATAAAATTTTAGGTCCTTTAATTAAGTTATAAAGTTTTGTAGATTCTTTTTCTTTTTTTTCATTTCACTTTTCTAACTTCCCTCACCTAGAGGGGCACTGAAGCTAATGTAACCCCACAGTCATTTTGAACCCCCATGTGTAATTTATCTATGCTAATGCCCAACTGAGGGTAATAACCATAAAAATAAAAGAACTATTAAGCCTAGAAAAATCAGTGGTGTATCTGGCCTGACATTCTGTATCTCTCAGTGAGTAATGTTTAATGCTTAGGGGAAGGTGCATAACCCGTTATGCTCCTCACTGTGCAAAACCATTCCAAGAAAAAAAATTTGTTTTCCTCTGTTAACTAATCATCAGCTTGAGGCAAAAACATAAGGCCTATAAGACTCCCATGCCCTGGAAATATTTCCCTTAGTGAAATTGCAGAAGCTATTCTTATGTGTAGGTATCCTACACATAAGTTGTCATCTACAACTTCCAGCATTAAGTCAGTCCCATATCGCACCCTGCTGAAGATTATTTTTTAAAAAATAAATAAGCAAGTCTCTTTCTTCTTCCTCTTTAAGTCTTAACTTTAATTGAGCTTCCTTTTGAAACTGATCACATTAAATATCTGCTGAAAAAAAGAAGGGAAAAAGTTTTTTAGAAGACAAGCATATTTACTGGTATGGTTTTTTCCTCTTTTTTTCTGACATTTTCCCCCTCAGCACCAATCTATGCATATGAATAAAGTAGAATCTAGTCTCTAGTTTGATAATATGTTGTTGTTGTTGTTATTTGCCATCGAGTCGGCCCCGACTCATAGCGACCCCTCCTTGGGTTTCCGAGGCAGTATCACTACGGATGTAGGATTGCCCAACCTTCCTTCCGAGGAGTGGCTGGTGGGTTTGAACCACCAGCTTTCTGGTCAGCAGTCAAGTGCTTTAGGCACTATGATAATATAGCAAAGCAGAAAAGCTACAAGACTGAGAATAACTTCTCTACTAAATTCACCGATAGACTGCAACCCCAGTCTTCAGCTTTCTTGCCTGAAAGTCAAAGGTCCTTTACACATTTTATGGTTTTTAAGTCATATAAATTTCATGTTGGGTTACTCTGAACCTGACCTTTACCAGCAGTAATGAATGGCAGCCAGTAGAGGTAGCTAAACAGTATCTCTAAATCATCTTTATATAACATGATCAGCCTCATTTGAATCTCTTAATTCCTGAACTGTGATAATACATTACTTGTCTTACAGACAAGCATTAATGAATCTCATATCTGAGCCACCACAAACCAAACCAGAACAAAATGAAAACACAAAAGAGGACACAAATTCCTCTGCACTGGCTCAATTAGATTTACTTCTATATGAATCTGAAGTGGAATTATCCTAACAAATACATGTGACCAAAACGTCATATTCCAGTTGTGTCAGTTTGTGAAAACGAATGAGAACAATGGCAGAATTGAATGCAGAAGTTCTCACAGACTATATTTATGTTCTATTGCTGCCTCAACAGATTACAATGAAATTAATGGATTAAAACAACACAGCTTTATTTTCTTATAATTTTGTAGAGTGTAATTCTTACCCAGGTCTCACTGCACTAAAATCAAGATGTCACTGAGGTTCTCTGCCTTTCTGGAGGCTCTATGTGAGAATCCATTTCTTTGTCTTTTCCAGACTTCAGAGGCAACTGCATTCCATAGTCTGTGGTTGCCTTTAATATCCAAAGCCACCAATTTTGTATCTCTTTTTCTGAGCAAATCCAGAAAATGTTCTCAGATGTTAAGGCTCATCTAAATAGATCAGGCCCTCTATATAATCTAAGGTAATAGCTCATCTCAAGGTCCATACTCATAATCACATTTACAAAGACCCTTTTGCCTATCAAGACTGACTGTACTAGGTCTAAATTTACTAGTAAACCCAAACCAAATCCACTGTCGTCAAGTCAATTTTAACTCACAGAGTACAGGACTGAGCAGAATTGCCCCACAAGGTTTTCAAGGTTATAAATTTTTAGGTAAGCAGTCTGATACATATAGTTTTCTCTCAGAGTAGCTAGGGGTTTGTTTCTTGGACCTTTTGGTTAGCAGCTTAATCAATGCATCACCAGAGCTCTTTCATTTTCTGGTAGGTTTAGCATAATAGAAAGATTATTGTATTGAGAAGTGGTCGTTCTTTCAAAAATTAGCAATATTTATTGCAATACAATAAGAGCTACTTGCTTAATCCTTCCAAAAACCAAAAATCAAACTCACTGCCATGGAGTCAGGTCCAACACATAGCGACCCCTCCTTGGGTATCAGACCCCTTCTGAGGAGGTATCACTTTGGAAGTAGATTGTCCAATCTTCCTTCCAAGGAGTGGCTGGTGGGTTTGAATCACCAGCCTTCTGGTTAGCAGTCAAATGCCTTAGGCACTACACCACCAGAGCTCCTTACTATAATCCTAGTAACACATATTATTATTGCATTTTTCCTCAGTGCAAACTGAGTCTTGGAAAAACTTAATGATTTGCCCAAAGTCACAATTTGCAAATCAACTCCAAAACTAGTTCTCTTTTTTGTTGGCTACATTTCCTTCTTGACCAAAGTAATTCTGTTTAGTTATATTAATGAACATTTCAACAATGGTCTTCCTGTCCACAAAAGTAAAACTCTAGATTGTTGTAAGGAATTTTCTAGGGTGAAAAGGCAATTAAATAGCTTTTGAAAGTAAGAAAGAAGTCAGATTGGAATAATAAGGTGACTTTAAACCACCATTATTAAGTCCAAGGCATATACTAATCACTTGATAAATAGAACATTGTCATTTATTCATTCTTTTAACATTAATTGAATGCTTTTCATGTTGCATTTTTATTTAAAATGTTATGAAGTTTTTATTATTATCCCTGTTGCACTGATGAGAAAGCTGAAGCTTAGACATGTTAAAATATCTAGGTTAAGGTCACACAGTTACCATGGAGGAATCATTTCAGGCTATCTATGAAATGTGTGATGGTTATCTTGATGGAAAATGGAAAGCACTTCTTCAGGATTTGTAACTTCAAAAGAAAGGCATGGAGGCCAGGACTTCTCTTACCCATAAATTCATAAGTAAATGACTATCATATAAAACCATTTTAAGTTTTAGATGAGACAAGAATAATTACTAATCAACCTTCCCTAGGCTCTTTATCTCAGATTTACATATCATCTAATTTTTATTGTCCTAATTTCTTGCCTCCCATCTATTTCTTATGTATAAAATCAAATTCAAATATACTCTTTGTAAAGTTTATGTTCTGTAAGAACTTGTTTTCTATTGAATGGAAATTGAATTGATTTTTCACATAAACAAAGAGTCTAAATATAAAATTTCACAAAACCATAAACATCAAACAGAACAGTATATTCTAATATTACAACTTACCTACCCCTAAGATTCATGGGAATCAACTATACATACTCTTCTGGTTCCCATGTTTTGGCCTGCAATGATATTCTCTACTAAAAGGAACTGGAGCTCCTTATATAGTTACGTGGCTCAAACTCTTGGTCCAGGAAAAAGCAAATTGAGTCTCAGATAGGTTTTGTGACAGGATACTTCCAGAGTACTCTGTGGTGATAATAGTAATAATGATACAAAGGACAGCCTGGATAGAAAGCTAGTGATCAAGTAGAGAAATATTGAGCAGACACAGATCCCATAATGTTGCTGACAGGAAAATATAACACAAATTTTGCTGAGAAGTGATTGTGTATAAAGGTGAATTTCTTACATTATCTGTAAAAACTTTGTGAGTCTAACACCCAAGCTTCAGTAAACTGAAAGGTTACAAAATGCAAGCATGGAATTTTTTTCCCTAAAGTTTATTTATTTTTTTACTATTGTTGAGAATGTGCACAGTAAAACATATACCAATTCAACAGTTTATTCATGTACAATTTAGTGGCATTGATTATATTCTTAAGTTGTACAACATTCTCACCCTCCTTTTCTGAGTTGTTCCTCCTCCATACACATTAAGTCATTGCCCCCTAAGGTTCCTATCTAATCTTTCACATTGCTGTTGTCAATTTTATCTCATATAGATCATTTTAAGGAAGCAAAATATTACTAGTTAAGTTAAACTATTATTCACTTTTAAGATGACTTCAGGGGATATTTTTGGTTTGAAGTTAAGATTATGTCAGGATAATAGCTTTAGGGGTTCATTCATCCTTCATGGCTCCAGTAAGTCTAGAGATTATGAGAATTTGAAATTCTGTATGTGTGTCTCCCCTTTTTATTAGAACAAATACACACTTATTAGTATAGAGAGGTAGAGTTTAGAAAGAGATATAAAAGTTGAGAGAATCTTATGAAAGGAAAGTAAGTGTTTAATAAAAAAGTATCCAACTGAGAAATATGCTATGATCAGCATTCAGATAAGGGAAAATCATACACTGTATTTGTGGTAACCAGCCTGCAAGTTGGTGCTCAATGGTTCTTATCTCCTGATATTCATACTCTGTTGTAATCTCCTTCTGAAGTAGGTCATAAAAGACAATGTGGATTCTGTCTTGTTCTTTCTCCTATAACTTACTACAAAGGAAATGAGCTGCCACTGCAAGAGGAACTTGAACAGCTCTTTGAAGATGAACACAGTGAAAAACTGAAGGCTTCTACCAACAATGAGCACTAGTTTGCCAGGAATGAGAGTGAGAAACCATGGAAGCAAATCCTCCAGCCTCAGTCAAGCCTTTGCTGAAAACTTGACTGGAAATCATGAGGGACCCTGAACCATAACCATCCAGGTAAAAGGTTCTCAAATCCATAGCCCACAGATATTGTGAGATAATAAACACTTATTGTTTAAGCTGGTAATTATAGGAGTAACTAGTTAGGAACCTAATACAACATTGGAGGACAAAAATTACCCAGATAAGTTTATAAAAAAGTGTCGTCAATATAATGAAAATGGAGAGTCAGGCAAAATGAAGAAGACAAAATTATATAATATTTGGAACAAGCAGACATTCCTCTAAGCTTTTAAATCTTGGAGAATAATGATTAAGCAAGTAACAACAAAAACAAAACCAAATCCACTGCCATTAAGTTGTTTCCAACTCATAGTGACCCCCACTGGGTTCCCAAGGCTGTAAATCTTTACAGAAGTAGATTGCCCCATCTTCCTCTTGAGGAGCAGCTTTTAGGCTTGAACCACTGACCTTCTGGTTAGCAGCATAATGCCTTACCCACTACACCAAAAAAGGGGGAAAAAAAAGAAATTCAAAGTAAATGAAAAAGAAGCTGAGATAAAAATACATTTTGAAAAAAAAAATTCCATGAATTTTAGGATGGCACTACTTTTAAAAGAGATTAAAATCAGGTTAACACCAAAATCACTAGTGGCATATATCAGAAATGGAATATCCAGCTCTCCATATTATGTTGTTTGTTGTTGCTAGGTGCCGTTGAGTCATCTCTAATTCATAGTGACCTTAGGTACAACAGAATGAAACACTGCCCAGTCCTGCCAGCCTCACAATCCTCCTCATACCTGAGCCCATCTTTGCAGCCACTGTGTCAATCTGTCTTGTTGAGGGCTTTCCCCTTTTTCATTGACCCTCCCCTTTACAAAGCATGACATCTTTCTCCAGAGAATGGTCCCTTCTGACAACATGACCAAAGTAGGTGAGATGAAGTCTGGCCATTCTCGCTTTCAAGGAGCATATCGGCTACACTTCTTCCAGGACACAGATTTATTCGTTCTTTTAGCAGTCCATGGTACTTTCAGTATTCTTCACCAACACCAAAACTCAAAAGCATCAACTCTTCTTCAGTCTTCCTTAGTCATTGTCCAGCTCTCACACACATTTGAGGTGATTGAAAATACCAGGGCTTGGGTTAGGCCCACCTTAGTCTTCAAGGAGACAGCTTTGTTCTTCAGCACTTGAAAGAGGTCTCTTGCAGCAGATTTGCCCAAAGCAATATGTCATCTGATGTCTTGACTGCTGCTTCCTTTGGTGTTGATTGTAGAGCAAAGTAATATGAAGTCTTTGACAACTTGTCTTTTCTCCAATCATCGTGACACTGCTTATTGGTCCAGTTGTGAGGATTTATTTGGTTTTCTTTATATTGAGATGTAATCCACACTGCAGACTTTAGTCTTCAAACTTCATCAGTAAGTTTTTCAAGTCATCCTCACTTTCAGGAAGCAAAGTTATGTAGTCTGCATACTTCAGGTTGTTAATGTCTTTCTTCAACCCTGATTCCATTTTCTTCTTCATATAGTCCAGCTTCTCAGATTATTTGCTCAGCATACACATAGAATAAGTATGGTGAGAGGATACAACCCTGATGTGCTCCCTCCCTGATTTTAAACCATGCAGTAACCCCTTGTTCTGCTTGAACAACAGGTCTATATACAGGTTCCTTGTGAATACAATTAGGTGTTCTGGAATTCCCATTCTTCTCAATGTTATCCATAATTTGTTATGATCCATACAATCGAATGCTTTTGCATAGCCAATAAAAGAAGTAAATGCCAAGATCCATCTGAAATCAGCAATGATATCCCTCATTCCATTTAATCTTCTGAATCCAGCTTACATTTCTGGAGGTTCTCTGTCCATATGCTGCTGCAACCATTTTTTAATTATCTTCAGTAAGATTTTACTTGTGTGTGATATCAATGATATTGTTTGATAATTTCCACATTCTGTGGCATGATCTTTCTTTGGAATTGGTACAAATATGGGTATCTTCCAGTCAGTTGTCCAGGTAGCTGTCTTCCAAATCTCTTGGCATAGCTGAATGAGTGCCTCCACCATGGCAGCCATTTGTTCAAACATCTCAATGGATAGTCCATCAATTCCTGAAGCCATGTTTTTTGCCAATTCCTTCAGTGCAGCTTCAACTTCCTCCTTTGATGTCATTGGTTCTTGATCATATGTCACCTCCTGAAATGGATGAACACCAACCAATTCTTTTTTGTACAGTAACTCTATGTATTCCTTCCATCTTCTTTTGATGTTTCCTGCATCATTCAATACATTGCCCATAGAATCTTTCAATATTGCACCTCAAGGCTTACATTTCCTCTTAAGTTCTTTCACCTTGAGAAATGTCAAATGTGTTCTTCCCTTTTGGTTTTCTAACAACAGGTATTCACACATTTCATTAGAATTATTGACTTTGTCTTCTTAAGCTGCTATTTGAAAACTTTTGCTCAGCTCTTTTGTCTTGTCATTTCTTCCATTTGTTTTAGCTACTCTCCATTCAAGGACAAGTTCCAAAGTCTCCTCTGACATCCATTTGGTCTTTTCTTCCTTTGCTGCTGCAAAAACGTCAAGGAGGCCACATCTTCCTACCTCCTTTAATCCCACAAGAGGAAGACAAGATTGCCAGCAGTAACCCAAGGCCTATTACTGCAAGGCCAGACATGCTGCCTCCTCCAGCCCTTTCACCAACCGTTCCTCCCAAAGCACTGACCACCTCTCTCCTGGGTTCAATAATTCGCTGCAGTGGCCACACAGAGCTCACAGATTATGGGGTTATTAGGGAAGCACCACAGGCTACAATTCAAATTCAGGGAAAATGCTCAGTCTCTCTCCCAGCCCACCATCCCTCAGCCAACAGTCTCTCACAGTCTCTTTCCCAGTAGTGCTGGTCCCTCAGTGTCTCATTCAGCAATGCGTGTCTCTTACATCTCTTTCCCAGCAACACGTGTCTCAGGAGCCTGGGTCTCTTTCAGCAGCACGTCTTCCTCAACCAGCAGTCAGAGAGAGTTCTGCCTCTAGGAGGCCTCCTTTTGAGCCGCGGCAGGGTGGTCAAACTAGCCAATTATAGCATCAGAACTCTAAGCACCTGAGAGAGAGTAGGCACCTCCCAGAACATTGTTTTGTGCCACTCCCAACAGAAATATTCCAGGTGGACACCTTCAGCAATCAGGAGCTCCTCAGTTGCTCATAGCAAATCCCACCTTGGAGTTTACAAAGACTTATGGGTAGAAAAGCCACACAAAGTAATTTACTACACTGCAGCTGCCTTTTTAATGACCTTTTGCTTTCTTCATGGAAGATGCTCTTGATGTCACCCCACAATTGCTCTGGTTTTCGGTCACTGATGTTCAATGCATCAAATCTATTCTTAAGATGGTCTCTAAATTTAGGTGGGGTATATTCAAGGTCATATTTTGGCTCTTGTGGACTTCTTTTAAATGTCTTCAGCTTCACCTTGAACTTGGATATGAGCAGTTAATGATCTGTTCCACAATCAGCTCCTGGCCTTGTTTTGGCTGAAGATATTGAGCTTCTCCATTAATTCTTGCCATAGATGTAGTCAATCTGATTCCTGTGTACTCCATCTGGTGAAGTCCACATGTATAGCCACCATTTGTCTTATTGAAAAAGATATTTGTAATGAATAACTTGTTGGTCTTGCAAAATTCTATCATGCAATCTCTAGCATTATTTCTATCACCAAGGTCATATTTTCCAACTACCTGTGATTCTTCTTTGTTTATATGTTTTGCATTCCAATCACCAGTGATAATCAGCACAACTTGATTGCATTTTTGGTCAAATTCCGACTGCAGAAGTTGATAAAAATCTTCAATTTCCTCATCTTTGGCTTTGGCGGTTGATGCATAAATTTGAACAATAGTTTTATTAACTCATCTTCCTTGTAGGTGTATGGATAGTATCCTATCACTGACAGCATTGTACTTCAGGATAGATCTTGATACTTTCTTTGTGAAGATGATTGCCACACTATTCCTCTTCAATTTGTCATTCCCAGAATAGTAGAGCATATGACTGTCTGATTCAAAATGGCCCAAACCACTCCATTTCTGCTCACTAATGCCTAGAATATAGATCATTATGTGTTCCATTTCATTTTTGACAACTTCCAATTTTGTTAGATTCATGCTTTTTACTTTAAATGTTCTGATTATTAATGGATGTTTGTAGCTGTTTCTTCTCATCTTAAGTTGTGCCACGTTAGCAAATGGAGGTCCTGAAAGCTTTACTCTATATACATCATTAAGGTCAGGTCTACTCTGAGGTGGCATTTCTACCCGTCATATTTTGAATGTGTTCCAACCTGAGAGGCTCATCTTCTGGCACTATATCAGACAATGTTTCAGGCCTATTCATAAAGTTTTCCAGTAATATATCAGACAGTGTTTCACTACTATTCATAAGATTTTCACTGGCCAATTCTTTGAGAAGTGGATGTCCTCTTCCTTCTTCCAAGTCTTTCTTAGTCTGGAAGCTCTACTGAAACCTGTCCACCATGAGTAACCCTCCTGGCATTTGAAATATCAGTGGCATAGGCTTCAGCCTCACAGCAACCATAATACAACAAACTGACAGACAAGTCCATCTCTCTCAGCTGTTCCAAACCACTCCACTCACTTCCTGGTCTCCTCCAGCTGCTCCAAACCTACCACGCCAGCTTGTGTCCTTCCTGGTCTCTCCCAGCCACTCAAAACCCACCACCTTCCATATTATAATGGCTTGATAATATAAAGAATGAGAAGTACTGGGCCAATATTGCTCCAAGAGACCTATGAGGCAAAGAACTACTTAAGAGAAAAAAAGGAGGAAAGATTGTGTTGCTGTTGCTTTGTATAAATATGCAAATCCATACCCAAATATTTGAAAGTATCTTAGAGAGACATGTTATTGCTCTTGTTGATGCTGGTTATGTTGATAAAAGTAATGAATCATGTAGTATAACATACTTCTAATCAATTTTCAATGCTACATTAGGGGAAAGGTAAAATCTTTGTTCTCAGTTGCCTCCACTCACATTTCTAACAATTATAACCCTTCAGTATATAAAACATAGTGATAGTCAGTTGCATCTAAAGGGACTGGGTTCCCATCAGTTTACCCATTTTGTGACTTGTTTTCAAATCTGAAAAAAAATTAGCTGGGCATATATTTGGATAATAATTTTCGAAATGATAAAGAACAAAAATGATCCTTCTTTCAAATATATTACCTAATGCAGTGATTCGCATAGAGTTGGATATTCTCCAAAATTCTGAATTGAAGAAAGATTTGATTTCAACAATATAAAATTTCATACAGGAATGTATTATTAAAATTGATTTTATTTCTTATAGAAAGTTAGTAGCAGTGAAGCATTTTTTTAAGTAATAAATAATACTTTAAATTTATAATATAAGCCAATCCTGGTAAATAGCTTAGACAAATGCAAAGTTGTCAGTTTTGATGTTTTATTTTGGGGAAATAAATGCTAAAACATGATCACTGATTTGAAGTAAGTCTACAAAACTTCATTTCAGAACTTTCTCTAACATAACACACAAATTCTTAGGCTCATTAACTTCATTAGACAATCAGACAAGTCAAAAGTTCATAAATACTTTAACTCTTCCAGATTTTATCTGCTTTCCATTTTTATAGAAATAAAGAAACACTTTATAACATATAGTTATAAATATCAAGTGAAGTTCAATTTATCTCAAACCAGTAGATGCAATTTAGGATGTATTTTTCATGATAATTACTTATTACATTTAATTCCTAATAACTACAATGTTCTATACAAAGGGAGTTTGCATCTTTCAACATCACTGAAAAGAAAAAGCATAAAAACATATAATATATTTTGTAATTTTATTCCAATGTTTCATTGCTTTATCTTTCCTAAAGCTCTTGGAGAGCAGAGTCCCTATCTAGTTTTGACTCTGAATTCCACATACATGCAACTTTGCATGAACAGTATGAGTTAACGACATGGGCTGCAAATATGGCCTGCACATTTTTCTGTCACTGATTCTCGGGTTTTTTCTTAAATAGTCATAAATGGGGCTTAATTTCTCATTACTTCTTATTCAGCACATATTACCTCATAAACCATCTCCTGCTTTGAAACATTTTGGCCTCTACTTCAATAGTACATAAGCTGCATTTTAACTTTCTTATTCCTTTTCCTGGAGCTACATTCATTATTGACATATTCCTTTTAGCTCCTGATAAGCAATAATAAAATTCAGCTATTTGTTCAAGCTGAAGCAAGTGGAATGCTGATGAAACCATTTTGGACCTAATCTAGACTCAGAAACATATTCTAAAACGTTAGTTTAAAGTTCATCCCAGCAAATCACATCTGGATTCTAAAGCTTAATCCTTGAAGGCTAAAGGTGATACTGAATTTCATCTAGTCACTTAAGGACTATGGTTTCCTGAGGAGCCACAGCAGGAGAGGTGCCTGTTCTCTCCCATTGATTAATTCTCATCCCTACAGAAATCACTAAGCAGTCCTGTGAGCCAAAAACATAGAACTTCTGCTTCAATATGGACATATGTATGAATGGTTTTTTAAAGGTATTTTGAAATAAAGTCTTTCTGATGCAACCATTTATAAATATATATATATATATGTACACACACATATACACACACACATATTATACACACACACACACATATATATTGGCATATATACATATATATGCCAATGAGTAGCTAGTTTCTTTATAATCTGTCTTTACCCCCTCCCTCCCTCCATCTCTCTCTCTCTCTTTTTCCTGCTTTGCAAGATATCTCCCTGTGCAAATACTACCTTTCTGATCTCCCTTGGCTGATTATGTTAAGGAGTCTACCTACCTGGTGTAAATGTCCACCCTATATACCTTTCTATTGTTTGGCTGGAAGCCATAGAAGTGAGTTCACTTCCAGGCCTGAAGGGTGATTAGGGGCCATAGTCTTGGGACTTTCACCACTCTCTATCAGACAAAGCCTCATCTTTTTTATCATTTTGAGTTTTGTTCCACATTTTTTCTCCCACTCTATCCATGACCTCGTACACTGATTCTTTTTCAAGAGGTCGGCAGTGGTACCTAGGTACCATGACATCTCTTTAATCTTTTTTATTTATTCATCTTGCTAAAAATTAATGAAACATGAAATTCAACAATGGTACAACTGCAATATGAGATATACATAAAACATCACATTTTTTTTCCACTTTAAACTGTTTTGCCATACAAAAATCTTGACTTTCAAATTCTACTTTTCTATTTCTCTTTGTTAAACATGGGGCAATCTACTTCCATAGTGATAATGCCTTGGAAACTCAAAGAGGGGTCACTATGAGTTGGGTCTGATTCGACGGCACATAACAACAACAACAAAGTACAAGGATTAGAGATTTTGATTCTATGTACAGCTTTTATATTGAATGGGCAAAACCAAAAACAGAAATAGTTCAGTAACCAAATATATATCAAACAATTCTTTATTATTGAAATAATTTTGAATATTTGAAACTTAATACCCATTTTTTGAGTAATGGGCAACAGAAATAATCCTAAAACCCACAATTTATTATATTGATTTTAATTGGCTAATTACCCTACAGGAGAGAAAAATACAATAGAAAATAGTAATTTAACCTATGATCTATCCATTTTGTGTTTAGCTATAACCAATATTGTGTGATGCCGAGGGGGGCTGGGAAGGAAGCAAGGTGGTGTGACAGGTTTGGAGCAGCCCAAGGGGGACAGAGAAGGAAATGAGCCAAGGCAGCTGGTTTGTAGTGGCCCAAGGGGGACTGGGAAGTGAGCCAGGCAGTTTGGAACAACTAAGAGATGAACTTGTCTCCCAGTTTTCTGTACTGTAGTGGTTGCTAAGACAGACTCAGAAGAAAGAAGAGACAATCCACTGCTTAAAGAACTGGCTAGTAGAAACCTTATGAATAGCAGTGAAACACTGTCCCATATATTACTGGAAAAATTCATGAATAACCCTGGAACATTGTTCAATATAGTACTGGAAGACAAGCCCCTCAAGTCAGAAGGTACTCAAACTACAACTAGGGAAGAGCTGACTCCTCAGAGTAGAGCTGACCTTAATGATGTGATTAGAGTAAAGCTTTTGGGACTTCCACTTGTTGATGTGGCATGACTCAAGAGGAGAAGAAACAGCTGGAAACATCCATTAATAATCAGAACATGGAAATTAAGAAGTATGAATCTAGGAAAATTGGAAGTTTTCAAAAATGAAATAGAATGCATAAAGATCAATATCGTAGGCATTAGTAACCAGAAATGGAGTGGATTGGGCCTTTTTGAATCACACCATCATATTCTCTACTATGCTGTGAATGACAAATTAAAGAGGAATGGTGTGGCATTCATCATCATAAAAAACGTACCAAGATCTGTCTCCTTTAGTACAGTGCTATCTGTGATAGGATAATAGCCATACACTTACAAGGAAGACCAGTTAATCCTACTATAATTCAAATTTGTGCAACCATCACCAAAGCCAAACTTTGAGGAAATTGAAGATTTTTACCAATTTCTGTAGTCTGAAATTGACCAATCATGCAATCAAGGTGTGCTGATTATCACTGGTGACTGGAATGCAAAAGTTAGAAATGAAGAAGAATCACAGGTAGTTGGAAAATATGGCCTTGGTGACAGAAATAACTGTGGAGACTGCATGATAGAATTTTGCAAGACCAATAACTTATTCATTGCAAATACCTTTTTTCAACAACACAAACAGTGGATATACATGTGGACTTCACCAGACAGAGTACACAAGAATCAGATCAACTACATCTATGGCAAGAGGTGATGGAAAAGCTCAATATCTTCAGCAAAACAAGACCAGGAGTTGGTTGTGGAAGAGATCATCAACTACTCATATCCAAGTTCAAGGTGAAGCTGAAGACATTTAAAACAAGTTCACAAGAGCCAAAATATGACCCTGAATATATCCTTCCTGAATTTAGAGATCATCTAAAGAATAGATTTGATACATTGAACATCAATGACCGTACCAGAGGAATTGTGGGATGACATCAAGAGCATCATCCATGAAGCAAAAGGTCATTCACAAGAGAGCAAAGGAAGAAAAGACCAAAATGGATGTCAGAAGAGACTCTGAAACTTACCCTTGAATGGAGAGTAGCTAAAGCAAATGGAAGAAATGGCAAGCCAAAAGAGCTAAACAGAGATTTCCAAGAGTAGCTCAAGAAGACAAAGTTGATTATTATAATGAAATGTGAAAGACCTGGAGTTAGAAAACCAAAAGGGAAGAACACGTTTGACATTTCTCAAGGTGAAAGAACTTAAGAGGAAATGTAAGCCCTGAGTTGCAATATTGAAAGATTCTATGGGCAATATATTGAATGATGCAGGAAACATCATCAAAAGAAGATGAACAGAATACACAGAGTTACTGTACAAAGAAGAATTGGTTGGTGTTCATCCATTTCAGAAGGTGACATATGATCAAAAACAAATGGTTGAAGGAAGAAGTTAAAGCTACACTGAGAGAACTGGCAAATGAAACAAGGCTCCAGGAATTGACAGAATAACTATTGAGATGTTTCAACAAACAGATGCCCCACTGGTGGCACTCATTCGGCTATACCAAGAGATTTGGGAGGCAGCTACCTGGACGAGATCCATATTTGTACTCATTCTAGAGAAAGGTGACCCCATAGAACATGGAAATTATCAAACACTATCATTAACCTGGCACGTAAGTAAAATCTTGCTGAAACTAATTCAAAAACAGTTGCAGCAGTATATTGACAGAGAACTTCCAGAAATGCAAGCAAGATTCAGAAGAGGATGTGGAATGAAAAATACCATTGCTGATGTTAGATGGATTTGGGCTCAAAGCAAAGAATACCAGAAAGATGTTTACTTGTGCTTTATTCACTATGCAAAAGGATTCAATTGTATGGATCATAACAAATTATCGACAACGTTGAGAAGAATGGGAATTCCAGAACACTTAATTGTACTCATAAGTAACCTGTACATAGACCAGGAGGCTGTCATTCAAACAGAACAAGGGATTACTGCATAGTTTAAAATCAGGAAGGAAGAGCATCAGGGTCATATCCTTTCACCATACTTATTCAATCTATATGCTGAGCAAATTATCCAAGAAGCTGAACTATATGAAGAAGAACATGGAATCAGGATTGGAGGAAGACTAGTTAACAACCTGTGATATGCAGACGACATGCCCTTGCTTGTTGAAAGTGAGGATGACTTGAAGCATTTAATGATGAAGATTGAAGACTACAGTCTGCAGTATGGATTACACTTCAATATAAAGAAAACAAAATCCTCACAATTAGACCAATAAGCAGCATCACAATAAATGGAGAATTAAGATTGAAATTGTCAAAGACCTCATATTACTTGGTTCTACAATCAACACTAACGGAAGCAGCAGTCAAGACATCAGATGATATATTGCATTGGGCAAATCTGCTGCAAAAGACCACTTTAAAGTGCTGAAGAGCAAAGGTGTCTCCTTGAAGTCTAAGATGTTCCTAACCCATGCCATGGTACTTTTAATCACTGCATAGTCATGTGAGAGCTGTACCATGAACAAGGAGGACTGAAGAAGAGTTCATGCTTTTGAGTTGTGGTATTGAAGAATACTGGAAATACAATGGACTGCTAAAAGAACAAATAAATCCGTCCTGGAAGAAGTGTAGCCTAATGCTCCTTGTAAGTGAAAAGCGAGAATGGCCAGACTTTGTCTCACCTACTTTGGTCATGTTGTCATAAGGAACTATTCTTTGCAGAAGGATATCATGCTCAGTAAAGTGGAGAGTCAATTAAAAAAATGGAAAGCCTTCAACAAAGTGGATTGACACAGTGGCTGCATCAATGGACTCAGGTAAAGCAAGGATCATGAGGCTGGCACACAACCAGGCAGTGTTTTGTTCTGCTGTACATGGGGTTGCTATGAGTTGGAAACTACTCGATGGCCTCCAACAACAATTATGTTGGTTAACATAAATAACCAGAGTCAGTTAATGTAAATACTGATACTAAAATGATACCAGGAAACATTTCTCTAAAAATAGGAAAGCACAAACATACATTTATTTATTATTTTAATGAGTTTATGTAACATTTATTTCACTATTTAAAAAAAAAAAAGTATTCTAGCTTCTTGGTCAAGTAATATAGTAATATACCTCTTGGAAAGATTTATTATTATCCAAACTTTATCTTAATTTTATTTTTATAGATTTATTAAAAATTTAGCAAGAACAATTCATAAAGTTCTATTTCCTAATATCTCTAACTTTACTTCCTTTAAAAGTCTTAAGTCTTTGACTTTAAATTAAGTCAAATAACTTCTTATTGTGGTTTAGGTGAAATTTTACAAAGCAGAAAGCATTTTACATTCAACAGTTCATACATATTGTTTTGTGACACTGATACAATCCCCACAGTGTAACAGCTCTCCTCCCACTTCCTTCCTGTGTCTGTCTTGCCTGTGCAATCCAACCTCCCTATCTTTCTTCCTGGGAAAATGCTGCCCTTCTGATCTTTCATGTTTGATTATTCTGAGGAGTGTGTCTCCCTGGTGTAGTTGCTCGGCTCATAGTCCTGTCTATTTTTCAACTGAGAGTCCTGAAAACTTACTTATCAAAGATCCCTCCCCTCCTTAGCTTGATAATGGCTCAACCTGTTGCCTAAGGCATTTGACTGCTAACCAGAAGGGTAGTGGTTCAAACCCACCAGCCACTCCTAAGAAGGAAGATTGGGCAATCTACTCCCTTAATGATACCGCCTTGGAAACCCAAGGAGGGGTCACTATGACTTGAATCCGACTTGACGGCAGTGATAAGTTTTTTTTTTTTTTGGTTGACTTTTTGGAATATATTACTATTTTAACATTTAAACAAATTTAAAAATTGAATTTTCATATACCTTCATTGGTATTTTTTAAATATCTGTATATTACTTGCAATTTCACTCCAATTAGACGTGGAGAGTAGTAGTCTATTAAATAATGTATACAAGCAAACAAATCTTAAAGCCCCCACATTTAAGCCAAAAACTAATCTGCTTACACGTATCTCACAGCTTATGTGCTCTCCCCATCATATTCATCATTTAATTTTGTGTTGTGCATATTTCCCCCAGAGCATGACGTTTTAATTCTTCCTGACTTCTAAAGGCACACTTCAGCAGATGTTCCATATGGAGTTGGAAGGAGTTGTCTGGTAGCTCAGTTTCTATAATTTTAATCAAATGTTCAGTGATGTGAAGCCAGAGGGAGTTTCTGTTTGAATTACTATAAATTTCACACAGAGATACCGTGTGGTGCAAAGAATCTAAAATGATGTTTTCTAAAAGGTTAGAAAGTCAGTTGAAACACAGTTGAATACAAAATGAACTATTTATGCAAGTGAAAGAGGCCCAGTTCCCTCTCTTGCTTTATCTAAACCTCAAAACCAGGATGCTCTCATCTGTTCAGTGAAAAGTATCCACCATGGGATGTGATTAGAGAGATGCTGGGAAGCACTTTTTCTTTTCCAAAAACCCTCTCCCACCAAATGTTGAAATTGACCCTTTGACCATCATAGACATATTCAAATTGCACATACCACTTTGAAGAGGAAAACTGCTAACTTCCAAGGACATGAAGGGTTTGATTCAGGAGTTGAATCTGTGACTGCTTCTATATACAAAAATCATGAAGGAAAGGAGAGATATTTATCTACAATAGAGCAAAAAGATGAGTAAAAGAGTCCAGATATAGTAAAGCCAAACTTTCTCTACCTACAACTAAGTTCTTCTTTGAACCTTGGATGAGATATTGCAAAGAGAAGAAAAAGTGAAATGATTAAAATCCAATTCATTTATTGATTTTATAATTCTCATGACAGGAATTGCACATTGTCCTGCTTTATAACCAGGCTCCAGCATCAATTTAAAGAGAAAAACATAAAACCTTAAAGATGATGAAAAGCTTATTTCAGATTTCTACAGACTTATTTTCCCTGTTTTATTTTTTCAATAATATGATATGCACTTTAATCATATATAATCATTGTATAATCATTATAAGACAACATACAAGATATGCTAGAGACCATTTTTAAACCCTTTATTGTACATTTTGTTTCCACACATGGTTGTTTAAACCACGGTAGTTGCTGTTTTCACTAGTTCTATCAAAATAAAATTTGTGTGGAAATATCATTTGTATTTCTAGGCAACTGGATCTTGCATCATACATGGTAAATTTCAAAGGAAGCCTGTGAGTGTGACAACCCAGACCCTGTTCTTAAAGCTTCCATATTGAAATGGCACATGATCCTTCCTCTCACATTATTTCATAGACCAATGCAAGTTACATGGTGGTGGTATTGTTAGTTGTGTCAAGTCAGCGCCAACTCATGGTTATCCCATTTATAAAAGAATGAAACATTTCCTGGTTCTGTGCCATCTTCACGATTTTTGCTGTGTTCAAATCCATTGTTGTGGCCACCGTGTATTTTGAATGTCTTCCAACTTAGGGGCTCAGCTTCCTGCACTGTGTTGTTGTTGTTACGTGCTGTGGAGTCAGACCCGACTCGTAGAGAATCCTCCTTGGGTTTCTGAGGTGGTATCACTATGGAAGTAGATTGCCCAGTCTTCCTTTTGAGGAGTGGCTGGTGGGTTTGATCCACCAGCCTTCTGGTTAGCAGTCAAGTGCCTTAGGCACTACGCTACCAGAACTCCTTAAGGGACAATATTGTGATCTATAGGGTTTTCATTGGCTGAATTTTGGGAGTAGGTGGCCAGGTCTCTCTTCTTCATTTATTTTAGTCTGGAAGCTTCACTGAAACCTTTCCACCATGAATGATCCTGTTGCTATTTGAAATACCATTGTTATAGCTTCCAACATCATAACAACATACATTATGACAAACTGACAGATGAGTTCAATGACTATGCCTAAATTCAAAATGGGTGGTATCTTTGTCTCCTAGGACCATCATGACAAAATACCACAAAATGACTGGCTTTAAAAAACAAAATGTATTTTCTCACAATTCTGGAGGCTGCACATCTAAATTCAGGGCATCAGCAAGGCTACACTCTCTCTCTCTCTTTGCCAACTCTTAGGCAGGCTCTTTCCTTATCTCCTTCAGTTTCTTCTAGCCCTGGGCTTTTCTTTGCATTCTTTGGTGTTTTGATTACTTCATGATGCTCTAACAGAAAATACCACAAATGAGTGGTTTTAACAGGAGTTTATTCTCTTATAGTTTTGGAGGCTTGAAGTCTGAATTCAAAGTGCCAGACTCTAGGGGCTGGTGAAAGCCCTTTGACCTTGGACTTCAGCTCTGCCTCTTCCTCCCGGGCCACTGAAGCTGGAGGTTTTTTTCACTCAGACAGCTGCTGACCACTGAGGCTGACAAACCGAAGGTCCACAGGTAAAAAGGCACAGTGCCGATATTACCAAACTGCATGGCAGGCAGTTGATTCAAGTCCATTAAGAGTCCCAAAATTGGCAAACAACATGGCAAGCTGCTGAACAACAACCCGGCTATATGCAGTATTCAAGTGTGCTAAAAGCTAGAGATCTTACTCAAAGTTGCTTCTTATATACTAGAAGCAGACCACATGCCTAAAGCAGCTACTCAGCTGCTCCAGTAGACTCCATCACGGAGTTAACCAATCTCACCATGGGATATAACTACCTCCAGCTGCTCAGCCACTCAAACCCAGGCCCAGTCAAATTGGTACATAACCTTAACTACCATATTTGGTTTGTAAATGATTTCCCACATGTTGTCTTGCCCCTGTGTGTGATTCTGTTCCTGTCCTTATCTTTTATAAAATGCCACTCAGAAGGGATTAGGATTAAGACCCATGCCACTGCCCTGTGATTTAAGTAATACAATACTCCTCACTTATTGGCTCTCTCATTATATGACATTTTGCAATTATGACAACTTTGAAAAAATTCTCAGGCAGATCCTCCAATGGTCTGGACCACCCATGGGGCCATAACCTGGCCCAGAATGCCCTCCATGAACTCCAATAAATGATATACCAGAAGTTCTTGTGACAACTAGGCCACACAAGGCATGGTGGACTAACAGCTGTGGAATGCCATCTGTTCACCTGTAATGTCTTGGTCCAACCACAAGGGCATGAGACAATGGTAGGACAATGTCATATGATGGGTAGGCAGTAGGAGACTAAGCTAGGGCCCAAAGGTGCCAAGAAGGTAGGTGGAGAGGCAGGAAGGAGGGAGAGGCAAGAAGGTCATGAGGAGTTGCAAAGCCAGGGCAGATGGAAAATGAACTTGGCACCTGCCTAGGGTGGCCAGTGGGAGGCAGCAGCTAATGAGCAACATGTGACCACCAACAACCACCCCCAAACCCAACCCCCCAGGCTCTGAAATGGTGGGGAATGTGGTGCAGAAGAAGGACATGGTGTGCCACACACATCCTGAAATGTGCCACATGTACCTGATGGGCAGTGAACACTAGGCAGACACTGGCACCCAAGTCAGGGTGCAGCCCCCAACTCTCATATAACACCAATTTCTTATAACAACCTGGTCTCTGGAAACTAACTATGTTGATAAGTAAGGAACGAGTATACTGTCTTAAAAGAAAGATCCAATTTGCCAGACAAGATCACACACACAGATATGGTGCTAAGGATTTCAATATATCTTTGCAGGTACATAAATCCATAAAACATGGTGAAGTGCAGTCTTACCATGTTCCTGGAAGGAGAAGGAAATTGGGATATTCATGAAATATTCTTGACTGCTAACCAGAAGGCTGGCGGTTCAAACCTACCAGCCACTCCTCAGAAGGAAGGTTGGGCAATCTACTTCCGTAGTGACCCCTCCTTGGGTTTCCAAGGAGGGGTCACTATGAGTCGGCTCCGACTCGACAGCACATATAACAACAACAACATTCCAATGACCACCATAAGAGAAAAGGTAGGCTAGCAAAGGGCAAGTAATTGGAGTATGTGTTAGGCTTAGAGACCATACAGAAAATGCCCAGAGAATGCCAAAATGGTGGTGGATATGGAAAAAGGCAGAAAGTCTTCACTGGAAATATGATACAAATTATTCCACTATTGAGAGATGACTATTAAGAAGACCACTAAATAGCTGGCTCCAAAAAACAAAACCAATGATGCTGCTTCTGGTTCTTACCGACAATAGTGAGCAAAAAAAAAAATAGCATTAAATTGAAGGTATAAGTGGATCATGAAGGCCCAAAATCAGCTGTAAACAACCTGTTGAATAGGAAAATGAACAGGTATCTCACTTTGGTTTTAAGGTTTTTCTTATCTATAAACCAAAATATGTATCATCTGTAAAAATCCTGACCCAATCTGCAAAAACCTATCCAAAACTGCTCCAAAAAAAAAAAAAAAACACCACCCCATTGCCATCGAGTCATTTCACTCTACAACTCTACAACAATGTAAATTTGTCATATTCTTCTATAAAAGGATAATTGTATTTACCTCCTAATTTAAATCTTGAAAAGTCTTAAAGCTGCTGGTGGGTGGAGAGTCAGATTATTAGCAGCTAGGCCAGAGGTAACCTCAGGAAAGGAGAACATCAGAGTTCAATCAAATATGTTAAGATTAGCCAATTGTTGATCTGTATTTCTCCCTCTTCTTCTCTTTATAAGCCTTATTGTACCTAACTTCTTTAAGCCATTTATTTCTTCTGGAATAAAAATGATCTCCCTATATGTATATAGAGTAACTGCTCAGAATAAGCTTTAACTTCAAATTTCAGTGGGTTTTGATTATTTTTAACAGTATGAATCAATGTTACCTACATTGGTAATGTGAAAGAGAGCTCTAAAACCGAGATGCCTGACATAACTAACATGGCTAACATAGGTCTGAATCAGACTCCATTTTGTTGTAATAAAACCAAACCCAAACCCACTGCTGTCATGTCAATTCCAACTCACAGTGACCCCTATTGGGTTTCCAAGGAGGTAAATATTTACAGAAACAACCAACCTTCTGGTTATCAGTCAGATGCCTTAGGCACTGTGTTACCAGAGCTCCATTTTGTACTAGGCCACTGCTTTTTAGCATATGTGACAATGACCACACTCATGATCAAATTAACTTCTTCTGAAGTGGCCCACTCAGAATGTTGCAAGAACCAACTCTGGAATGCAGAAAACTGTTGCTAAAATTGAGTACTCTAAAACTAAAAAAAACAAAAACAATGTGTGTTAGACTGGGTTCTCTAGAGAAAAAAAAAAAACAGTAAAGCTTATATATATGTATATAGAGAGAAATTCATCTTAGGAAAATGGCTCACACACTTGTAGAAGCTGGCAAGTTCAAAGTTCCCGGATCAGATGTCAAGCTGGAGGCTTTTCCCAACTCTTGCAGCCACAGAGGCTCAGGAGCTAAAGGCTGGCAGGCAGTACCAGCTGTTGACTCTAACGAATGAAGAATCCAAGATCTCCAGGCCGAGTGGTGGATTGTTCACTCACAGACAGTTGTAGGCAGCACAACAAGATCCCAATCCACAGAAGAATGTCCCTTTTCCCAAGATGTCCATAGATATACTGGAAGCAGGCCACACCCCTAGGAAAACTCCCTTTCAACAGATTGGCTGCTCAAAATATAATCATCTGATCCCATAATGGGAATAACCACATCACAACAGCTTAAACCACACACAATTGTGGTCCAGGCAAGTTGCCACACAGCTCCAACTATCACAGTCCACCCCTTGTCAACATGGCAGTTGTACACATCTTCTTAACCATATATAATATGTAAATAAGGACAATTATGAAGTCATATTTGTGCCTAACATTATATGCTAACACAGGTACAACCAAAACACTTTATTAACCTTATCTACATTTCACAGTTCATAACAGAAGGAAACAAAAATATTTGATGAAAAAATATAACAATCACAGTCCTCATTTCTGCAGCTGGTCACATGGTCATAGCTGATATTCAGAACTACCTTCTTCCACCACCCATTCTGTATTTCCCTTGCCCTCAGCAAGCACCTCAGCTAGTCATGGTTCTTTGCCTGGTGGGGTAACCCAAACCTTCATTCCTGAAGGGTCTGGACCATTAGCAGTCATATCAGAATTGGGTTGCTGTAATTTCCCATTGACTTTAATCACAGGGCATGGTAGTACTAAGAGACATCCTAAAGAATGTCTTGTATTCGATACATATTCTTCTTTACCTCCATTATGTAAAGCCAATCCAATTTCCCCTTGGTAATCAGGATCTATCACACTAGATAGTACAGTAATGCTCTTCTTTGTCTGTCGATCCAGAGGCATGAGGAAGCCAAAATGGCCAGATGGCATTCTTAATTTCAAGGTCAATGCAATCATTATTGTGTCTCCAGGTGGGAGTGTTCCTCACTTTGGGACTAAGATCTCCAGACCCACAGAGCATAGGGTAGCAGGGACAGGAGGCAAAAATTTTTTGAGTGGGGCACTAGGGGTAATAGTGAGTGGTAGCACTCCGGTTTCCACCCCTTGATTCCTGGACCTATGAATCCTGGCTATTAGAGAAACAGAGCCATATATTGGACACTGGTTTAGAGCATATACAGCCTCCTGGAGAACATTGCCCCAACCCTTCAAGGTATTGCCACCTAGCTGGCTTTGTATTTGTGTTTTCAAAAGGCCATTCCATCGTTCTATCAAGCCAACTGCTTCAGGATGATGGGGAACATGGTAAGACCAGTGAATTCCATGAGCATAGGCCCATTGCCGCACTTCGTTTGCTGTGAAATGAGTCCCTTGATCCAAAACAATGCTGTGTAAGATACCATGATGGTGGATAAGGCATTCTGTAAGTCCATGGATGGTAGTTTTAGCAGAAGCACTGTGTGCAGGGAAGGCAAATCCATATCCCAAATAAGTATCTATTCCAGTAAGAACAAAACGTTGTCCTTTCCATGATGGAAGTGGTACAATGTAATCAAGCTGCCACCAGGTTGCTGGCTGATCACCCCGAGGAATGGTTCCATATTGCAGACTCAGTGTTGGTCTCTGCTGCTGGCAGATTGGGCACTCAGCAGTGGTGGTAGCCAAATCAGCCTTGGTAAGAGGGAGTCTATGTTGCTGAGCCCATACATCACCTCCATCCCTGCCACCATGGCCACTTTGTTCACAGGCCAATTGAGCAATGACAGGAGTAGCTAGGGAAAAATGATGGCTGGTTTCCACTGAACGTGTCATCCTATCCACGTGATTATTAAAGTCCTCCTCTGTCAAGGTCACCTTTTGGTGGGCATTCACATGAAACACAAATATCTATACTCCTTTGGCCTATTCAAAGAGTTCTATCCACATACCTCTTCCCCATACATCCTTATCACCAAACTTCCAATCATTCTCCTTCCAAGTCCCAGACCATCCAGCTAAGCCATAAGCCACAGCCCATGAATTCATGTATAATCATACATCTGGCCATTTCTTATTCCATGCAAAATAAACAGCCATATGCATGGCTCAAAGTTCTGCCCATTGGGAAGATTCCCTTCACCACGTCCCTCAAGGAAGTCCCAGAAAGGGGCTGCAGTGCTGCTGCTGTCCACTTTTGAGTGGTGCCTGCATATCACGCAGAATCATCTGTAAACCAAGCACGAGTTTTCTCTTCCTCAGTCAATTGATCATAAGTAACTTCCCATAAGGCCATAGGTACAGACTGGGAGAGGGAAGGTAATGCGACTGGAGTGGAGACCGCAGGCATTTGGGCCACTTTCTCATGTAACTTACTTGTGCCTTCAGGTCCTGCTCACACCTGATCTCTGATATACCACTTCCATTTAATGATGGAGTGCTCCTGTTCACATCCAACTTTATGATTCTGTGGGTCAGACAACGCCCAGTTTATGATGGGCAGTTCAGACCTCATGGTCATTTGGTGGCCCATGGCTAGGCGTTCGGTCTGTACTAAAGCCCAGTAACAAGCCAAGAGCTGTTTCTAAAAAGGAGAGTAGTTATCTGCAGAGGATGACAGGGCTTTGCTCCAAAATCCCAAGGGTCTGCATTGTGATTCACCAATAGGACCTGCCAAAGACTCCAAACAACATCTCTATCTACTACAGACACTTTAAGTACCGTTGGATCAGCCGGATCATATGACCCAAGTGGCAGAGCAGCCTGAACCTGTTGCAGAGCCTTCTGTTGTTCTGGGCCCCACTCAAAACTAGCAGCTTTCCAAGGCACTTGATAAATAGGCCACAGTAACACAGCCACAAGGGATATGTTGCCCCCAAAATCCAAAGAGGCCCACCAGATGTCGTGCCTCCTTTTTAGTTGTGGGGGAAGCCAGATACAATAACTTATCCTTCACTTTAGTAGGAATATCTCGACATGCCCTACACCATTGGACCTCTAGAAATTTCACTGAGGTGGAAGGTGCCTGAATTTTTGTTGGGTTAATTTCCCAACCTCTAGCACACATCTGTCTCACCAATAAGTCTAGAGTCATTGATACTTCTTCCTTGCTAGGTCCAGTCAATATAATGTCATCAATATAATGGACCAGTGTGATATCTTGTGGAAGTGAAAGGTAATCAAGATTCCTATGGACTAAATTATGATATAGTGCCAGGGAGTTGATATACCCTTGAGGAAGCACTGTAAAAGTATACTATTGGCCTTGCCAGCTGAAGGCAAATTGCTTCTGATGGTCTTTTGAAATTGGTATCAGGAAAAAAGGCATTGGCCGGATCAATAGCTGCATACCAAGTACCAGGAGATGTACTAATTTGCTCAAGCAATGAAACCACATCAGGAATAGCAGTTGTAATTGGAGTCACCACCTGATTAAGTTTACAATAATCTACTGTCATTCTCCAAGATCCATCTGTTTTTTGCACAGGCCAAATAGGTGAATTAAATGGGGATGTGGTGGCAATCACCACCCCTGCATCCTTCAAGTCCTTCATGGTGGCAGTAATCTCTGCAACCCCTCCAGGGATGCAGTACTGCTTTTGATTTACTATTTTTGTAGGTAAAGGTAGTTCTAATGGCTTCCACTTGACTTTTCCTACCATAACAGCCCTTACTCCACATTTCAGGCCAATGTGGGAATTCTGCCAATTGCTGAGTATATCTATACCAATTATGCATTCTGGCACTGGGGAAATCACTACAGGATGGGTTCAGGGACCCACTGGACCCACTGTGAGATGCACCTTAGCTAAGATTCCATCAGTAACTTGACCTCCATATGCCCCCACTCTGACTAGTGGGCCACAATGATGCTTTGGTTCTCCTGTAATTAGTGTCAATTCAGAGCCAGTGTCTAGTGATCCCCAAAATGTCTCATTATTTCCTTTTCCCCAATGAACAGTCACTTTTGTAAAAGGCCTCAGATCCTTTTGGTGAAGCCTGGGAGAAAGATTGACATTATAGATTTTTGGCAATGTAGTGGGGTCCTTCCTCAAAGGGACCTGGCCTCCCCTTCATTGAAGGGGTTGTGGGTCTGTAAACTGACTCAAATCTGGGAATTGATCGAGAGGTCATGACTCTGTATTCTGGCGATTCAATATAGGTTGCTGTTCACGTGACAGAGAATTCTTCTGTCTATACAGATCAAGTAAATATTTAGTAGGCTTGCCATGTATTTCACTACTAGGAACACCATGAGCAAGTAGCCAATGCCATAATTCCACACATATTAGACTATTCTGATTACTGTTCTGACTCTGCTGTCCATTATGGTAACCACGCCTACCTTGCCTTTGTTGATTAACTGCTGCCACTTGGCCCCTACTACCACAGGGTCCAATCAGCCCCATCATAGTTAAATGTCTTAGTTCAATTAGGGCAGTTCCCCACTGTCAAATCAGGTTTACATAAAATAGCAATCACAGCAGTCTTCAAGGATGCTGGGGCTCCCTTCACAAATTTATTCCTCATGGTACTAGTGAAAGGTTTGTCTTCAGGACTTTCCATTTCTGGCTCTAGGGGCCTAATCGGATAAATCTATTCTAACAGGCCAATTTCCCTAAGCCTCTGGATACCTTCTTCTACATTATACCAAGGCAGGTCTGGTACTTCAACTTGACTTAAGGTAGGCCAACACATAATCCATGCTTCAGTAAGCCAACCAAATAAACTAATAGATCCTTTCCTAACCTCTCTAGCTGAAACGTTGCACCATTATCCCACACCCTCAGTAGCCATTCCCATACATATTCTCCAGGTTTCTGTCTATACATGTTAGCAAAATCAAGTTGGTCTTTTCAGGTATAGCATACCACCTCCTCAATCACACTTTCTATTTCACCTTTTGGGGCTCGCTTGGACTTAACTTCAGTTATAGATCTAGCAGCAACAACGGGTGGTTCAGGCAGTTCCTGAGAACATTCAGGAATGTCTTTCATGGCCTCTGCATCAGGCAATGACCCAGTAGAACAAGTTTGGCTAATCCCATCAAAATGAGGTGGAGGAGATAATGGTTTTACAGTAATCCCTTTAGATTGGAGGGATTCAACAGAATTTTTTTGTTGTTTGTTGTTAGGTGCCCTCAAGTCATTTCTGACTCATAGCAACCCCATGCAGAGCAGACCTAAACACCGCCCCGATCCCACATCAGCTCCATGATCCCTGCTATACTTGAGCCCATCATGGCAGCCACTGTGTCAATCCATCTCATTGAAAGCCTTCCCCTCTTTTGTTGACCCTCCATCCTACCAAGTATGACATCGTTCTCCAAGGAATGGTCCCTTCTTACAACATGACCAAAGTAAGTGAGATGAAGTCTGGCCATTCTTGCTTCCAAGGAGCATTTCGGATACACTTCTTCCAGGATACATCTGTTAGTTCTTTTAGCAGTCCATAGTACTTTCAGCATTCTTCACCAGCACCACAACTCAAAAGCATCAACTCTTCTTCGGTCTTCCTTATTCATTGTCCAGCTCTCACATGCATACGAGGCAATTGGAAATATCATGGCTTCTGTCAGGCGCACCTTAGTCCTCAAGGAGATATCCTTGCTCCTCAGCACTTGAAACGGTTCCTTCGCAGTTGAACTTCCCAGTGGTACACGTCTTCTAATGTCCTGACTGCTGCTTCCATTGGCATCAATTCTAGAACCAAGCAATGTGAATTCTTTGACAACCTCAATCTTCTCTCCATTTCTTGTGATGCTGCTCGTTGGTCCAGTTGTGAGGATTTTTGTTTTCTTTATATTGAGACGTAATCCATACTGCAGGCTGTATTCTTCAACCCTCATCAGTAAGTACCTCTAATCATCCTCACTTTCAGCAAACAAAATTGTATCATCTGCGTATCTCAGGTTGTTAATGATTCTTCCTCCAATCCTGATACCACGTTTTTCTTCATATACTCCAGCTTCTTGGATTATTTGCTCAGCATATAGATTGAGTAAGTGTGAGGAAAGGATACAACTCCGATGCACTCCCTTCTTGATTTTAAACCATACAGTGTCCCCTTGTTCCATTAGAACGACAGCCTCCTGGTCAAGGTACAGGTTCCCCATGAGTACAATCAAGTGTTCGGGAATTCCCATTCTTCTCAATGTTATCCATAATTTGTCATGATCCATACAATCGAATGCCTTTGCATAGTCAATAAAACACAAGTGTACATCTTTCTGGTATTCTTTGCCTTGAGCCAAGATCCATCTGACAACAGCTATGATATTCCTTGGTCCACGTCCTCTTCTGAATCCAGCTTGCACCTCTGGAAGTTCTCTGTCAATATACAGCTGCAACCGTTTTTGAATTATCTTCAGTAAGATCTTTCTTGTGTGTGATATTGCATAGCCAATAGAAATTCTTGTTGAATGACTCTTAGAGAGCAAATATAAGTCCACCAATCAAATGTACCCCTGTACTCTTTCCTCACCCTGAACAAAGTTCTTATTAAAAAACATGCAATCATTCTCCCTCTTCAGAATGCCATCATGAACTTTCATTTTGGTGCTTCCCAATTTGCAACTCTTTGAATTGGAATAAAATTCTTATTTTATAGAATCTCTCTTTTGTTTTCAACAGTGACTAATTATTTGTTGTACTTTTTTTTCACTTTATTTTCTTTTGTTCTACAATGAAAATTCACTTTGCTTTGTTATTAGCCATATGTCTTTTACCTTCATAGAAACAAATTAATATTTAACACTGTACCCTTCACCACTGGAGGAACAAGAAAGAGAAACAGATAAAAGCCAAAAAGTAAGACCTAGGATATATTGTTATCCATCTACATAAAATTATATACTATTTTATTTGGTCTGATATAAATACCATTTTGTTTTATCACAGATAAGACACTGTTCTAATCTATCTATTGGAGTGAAGCTGAACAGAAATCAAACAAATGGTAGCAGTGTGTTCTCTACCAAACTTGATAAAAACTGTGACGATAACATTACTGAGAGCTCACAGCTGTTTATAATCTACCTTTCATCTTCAGAGTATCTCTAAATTTTTCTAATAATTCTGTTTATTACTTTGGAACACCCTTAGGTTAGCAACCGTGTTTCTAGGCACTATTGAACTTAGCTGAATTCAGAGTTGATGGGATGTGTGGGTGGATATACAATGTAGCCTACTTAGAAATCTATCCCAGGACCAAAGGGCATAAAACAGTAGAGTTTAAATCCATTCCCTTTTATCACTGATGATTTCAAGCTTAAATTAGACTTTGATAAGATTTTCCTCCTTCGATCAATTTCAGAGTAAATATTAAACTCTTCTAGGGAACCACACCTGTCATGGTAGTCTGCTATAGCATGATTGTGATTATAAGTGTATTCATTCTATCGTTGTACTACTTATCTTCCTGTAAATTGATCATTAAAGTTTGAATGGTTATTGTTCTAAGTTCCCTTTTTCCTTTGACATTATCATCACATTCTTTCACAAAATGTATAATGGACTAAATTATATCGAATAGTAAAATACAGGATTTATTATAAAACATCACTTTTCTTCACGTTGTTGTTATTTTTAGGTGCCATTGAGTCGTCTCCGACTCATAGTGACCCTGTGTATAACAGAACGAAACACTGCTCGGTCCTGTGCCAGCCTCAAAATTCTTGCTATATGCAAGCCCATCGTTGCAGCCACTGTCAACCCATCTCATGGAGGGCCTTCCCCTCTTTTGTTGACCCTCCATTTTACCAAGTGTGATATACTAATCTTTAATTTGCTGATTTTAATCTGTCCTCCAATGTTTAATATTTTTCTGAAAAAAAAATGAAACCACATCTTCTGGATATTAAAATAAATTGAGAGGAGGCATGAGATATTCTTTGGCATATATAAAAAATCTCACTCTTAGTACAGTGCAGTGAATTATTTAATATGACCCTTCTAACCATAGTCCTCTATTTTGTGATATATTGTAAATTTTAGCCTCTAGATCTGTGGTTATGGCCTTGTTTTGGCATGAGTTGCCCATTATGTTAATGAGGTGGGATTAGGGTGGGATGTATCTTCAATTATCATCTTACTAGACAGTATGACTCAAGTTACCACCCTTAGTTTCTTTGAGGGTAAAGTCTGCGTCCAATATATATGAATGCTCTGGCAAAGTTTGCTCTATTGTTCTTTATCCTGCATCTAGTTCATCTTAAGCTGACTTCCCATCCTTGGGATTTAAGATAGCAGCCAGTAAGTCATTTCAACTGCCAATTTGAGTTCATTGGCCCTTAAAGCCATGTGAGTGAGAAGAGTCCTCCACTGATGCTGGACCCATAGATTTGGGACTTGTCGGCCTCTACAACATATGAGCCATTTCCTTGGCATTTCTTGAGCTCTGTGAGATGGTACAGTGAAATATGGAACCCTGAGATGGAAGAGAAGTAATGAGGGGTGGAGGAATAGTTTGATGTTAGGGATGATGGAGTGTTACAGCAGTTTGGAAAAGCTGAACATTTGGGACATCTTTAAACTCTGCTTCATAGAGTGCAACCTTGTGCTGATCTTTCTGAAAAATTATTTGAGCACTGTAGTAGTTAAGGTTGTGTGTCAACTTGTCTGGGCTGTGGTTCTGAGTGATGTGGCAGCTGACTGTAGTTATTCCCCATGATGCAACTGGATGTGTTGAAATCAATGGTGGAATCTACTGTGAGCAGCTAAATAGTTGCCGTCAGGGTGTGTCCTGCTTCCTGTATATAGGGAGAAGCTTTGAAAAAAATCTCTAGGTTTTTTACATATTTGGATCCTCCATTTGGCCAAGGCTTCATCTCTAGTTCCTGGGCTTGAACCAGTGGTCTCCCATGTTGCCTGCTAATCTTGGGATTGTGCCATTTTACCTGCTGACCTAGGGTTCATTAGCCTCCGTAGCCAGTAGCTGTGTAAGTTATGAAATGCCTCTAGAGCCAGTGGGCCTAGAACAAAAGGTAGAGATGAAGCCCAAGGTCTAGTGGTCATCACCCAGCCCGTAGAGCCAGCACTCTGAATTCCAACATCTAGCCTCTTAAACTGTGACAGAATAAATTCCTGTTTGTTAAAGCCATGCATTTGTGGTATTTCTATTATGGCAGCATTAAAGAACCAAGACAAGCACCTACTCTGAGAGAAAATTAAGAGCAGGAAACACATTTGGTTTGAGCCTTTTATACTAACTCTATTTCCACAACTCCTGATAATAAGCAGCTTAAAGGCATATATTAAAATAAATAACTTTGTCCATAAATATGCGATGAAATTGAGAGGGATAAACAATGTTAATGAAGCTGTAAGTTCAACATTAAATAAAATCACAGTGAATTCAATAAGAAGACTGTTTATCCAAATTCAGTGTATTACCTAAAGCAACTATAATTTTAAAGTTCTTTCTTTTGAATATGAATTGGAATTTATCATTTACCACTGCAGTAGAGAAATGTTAACCAGTGTATTATCTGGCTCTTGATTTATTTAATAGGAGAGAAAACAAATAAATATGGTCCTATCAAAGTAGAGAAAAACAGGAAAGGCCCCTTATCCATACATGCATGATTCTATGACAGTCTTGTGGAGAATATTTCGGCCTAAGTGGTTTACAGAACTGGTATCAACAAAAGAGTAGTAACAGCACTTTACTCTAATGATGTAAAGTTTAAATGAAAAGGACAAGTTCAGTGTCTATAATATTACAAGCATTCAAGTTTTAACCAGTTTTACTATTATTCCAACACAGGCAGTGTCTCACAACAGAAAACTCCTGTGACCCTTTCCCTTTCTCCCTCAATCACATCCTGTTACACATCCAATTGCAAATCATTTTGTTCCAATTTGTAGCTAATAAATCTTTAAGTTCTAGTTGAATATCATTAAGTCTCCTTGCTTCTCTTCATTCACTATAATTATTATATCCCAAGCTAATCTTTCATCAGGTTTAGTCTCCGTAAATATTCATTGATTGGATGAATGTTTGACTGTCAATTTCATCTAAACTTTTATTATTCCCTTTTCTCCAAATCTGCTCTCAATCTCTTTCTTCAAATTTTGTTGATGATGTTTTTAATGTTACTTGTGCCTGGAATGGCCTTCTTCTCATTGTTCCTGTTAAGTCCCAGCAATTTATCAAGGAAGCCTCCTCTATTAGTTACCCCCTTCTGAAGGGAAGGTAATCTGCTTTTAGCCAATGAAGCTCAATATCTTTATCTTTTTCATGGCACCATTCTAGCAACTGTCTTCTAATATATTATATATGCCTTGAGAACAAAATCTGTGAAATGATCATCCTTAAATATTTCTGGGAGCCTACCAGAATTTCTTCTACAGAATAGTAGCTCAATACTAATTTGTCTGAATATGATTGCTATTTTAACAAGTCGTAGTATCTTTGCATAGTGCCTAATGTATTTGACTGCTAACCAGAAGGCCGGCAGTTCAAACCCACCAGCCACTCCTTGGAAGGAAGATTGAGCAAACTACTTCTGTAGTGATACCACCTTGGACACCCAAGACATAGTCACTACAAGTCAGATCCAACTCAACAGCAGTCAGTTTGGTTTTTTTGGAGTATCTTTCAAACCTGGTTCCAAATTATTTGAAGAAATGTGTCTAAACTTCAGATTCCAGGCCTTCTCCTAGTCTAATAAATCCAAACTGCTGAAGGCAGGCTACAGAACAACCTTCTCAGGTGATTATAATGCATCCTATCTGTGGATACACAGGCTCTAATAGTCACACACTCATTAGCTAATGTAAACAATAGTAAACCTTCTTTGAAAATCAGAAAGAACTGTGTGTATCTGGCTCTTTTGGAAGTCACCTGTTTTTTTCTTAGCTCTGTTGTTTTTATTTTTATAGATTTTCTTTATTCAATCCATTTATTAGCTAATATTTTTTATTTAATCAATAAATACAAAAGATTTAAGCAAAATAAAAACATCATGTTCTTATTTTACTTCAAAGTCCTACTGTCTCTTTATATGAATATCATAGTTTTCATCTGCTAACATGTATCTCTATTTCCATTATTTTATCTACTTTTCAACTACTTTCAGTTATATTAATAAACATTATATTTTCACTATTTCATACTGTCACTGGGTTTTCTAATAGCCTTCTTAAGTTAAAATCACTTTTTGATATACTTTGCTAATATTGGAATTTTTTCTAGCATCTGGTAATCACATCTCTTCATATTTTTTACTTCATTTCTCAGACAAAATACTCTCAGTCTGCCAAAATGGTGGCCTTATATCTTTCCACAAATACAATTGTACATAAGGCTAAGAATTCTATTCTTAGATTTGAAATGATATATAAAAATTTACCTAGTGAGAAAATATCTTCAGTTTTCTCTCTTTTCCCTTTTCAAAAGTTATATGCATTAGCACATCATTGATGTAATTCCATCCAAAGCACTTAACAGAAAAACATGATCACTAATGAAAGTAATATTAGATAAAACAATATCATGTAAAAATTCATTCTAAAGAACAGCAGAGAAAAGAATATATTGATCTAGTTTGGTAAAACTCAAGTATATGGAATCTACAATAATATTTGTGAAATAAAGTTTTATTTTAATAAATTTGTAATAGTCTATATTAATAGTTAATGATTAATATTCAACATTGATTCCAAGCCTATTTTATATCAGATGCTTTACATAATTATGTTTATTTGTATTTACAATAATCCTACCCAATAAGTACCATTACTCCTGGCTTAAAGGTAGAAAGATGATTGTTAAGATATTTCTGCAAGGCACATGACCAGTAATTCCTAAAGCCAGGATTCAAACCCAAGTCTACCTGGCTCCTAGGTCATTTTACACCATTTTGCTTGTTGTTGTTGTTGTTATGTGCCATCGAGTCGGACCCAACGCATAGCGACCCCTCCTTGGGTTTCTGAGACAATATCACTACGGAAGAAGATTGCCCCATCTTTCTTCCGAGGATTGGCTGGTGGGTTTGAACCGCCAGCCTTCTGGTTAGCAGTCAAGTGCCTTAGGCACTACGCTACCAGAGCCTAGTAGTGAAAAAAAGATTTGTCAAAACTACTAAACTCCTATGGGACAAGTTAGACTTGGGTTTAGTCATTTAGGCTATCTGAGTCTCTATTCTTCTCAACAGAAGGTTACTATATAAAGACTTCTCCAGACTCTGAGATTCTAGTCTAGGGAATCTAATGCTTTCTCTCCACTTCATCTGTTCTGCTTCTTATACAGTGAAAAAACATTACCATCTAACTGTAGTTTTCACTACCTTTAACTTTCTAACACACATAACTTTAAGCTTCCGTTTATGTTTTAAGACTCAAATAATTTACCATTAAGTTTATTGACTAATAGAAAATGGAAATTTTGTTCAAAAAGACATTGACATAGGGAATTGTTACAGGAATTTCCCAAGGAATTTGGAATTTCCTTTTGGATAGATTCAGAGAAAGGAAAAAATCTGCCTGGGGATATCATTACCAGCATTAGCTTTACTTAGGATAAAAGAAAAGAGAATAGAAAGAAAGAGAGGAGTTACAAGACAATACATGAAAAGAAAGTAGGCACAGGCTTACAAAATGTTGTTACCAATTCAATCCAGTATGCAGTGGGGTTGGAATGGATCCAAGGTGTCCGCTAAATTCACCCATTTCTCAGGGGAATATTTTTACCTGAGTTTGGGAAATTGGGGATGGGGTCTAAGTGATCAGGACTGGAAGGCTACTTGACCAGTTTCAGACTCAGTGGCACTTGGCCTCTCAGGAGGAAGTCCTGGGCAGTGCTTTTCTGAACCTCTTCCATTTGCTTTGATAAAAACACTGCTAGTTAGGACACCTAATTGCCTGGACTACCCTAAAATAGGAGCTCTGGTAGCATAGTGCCTAAAACACTTGACCATTAACCACAAGGCTGGCAGTTCAAACCCACCAGCCACTCCTCAGAATGAAGGTTGGGCAATCTATTTCCATAGTGATACTGCCTCAGAAACCCAAGGAGGGGTCGCTATGAGTTGGGTCAGATTCAACTGCACATAAGAACAACAACCCTAAAGATGGGTTATTACCTGACAGGGGGAGGTGATCTATGTGACAGGGAAGGAGGAGGAGGAGGATGGCTTGCAATTTCTTACAAGCATGGCTAAATGAGATGTGGTCTAAGATCATTTTTGGGGATGTTATAGTCAGTGACCATACAGGCATGTTTAGTTTACACATCTAGAACATTTAAAAGACCTAGTTCATTATATATGTCAATTAATGCATTCTCCTGCTGCTTTATGAGAACAATGAACTTGATATAACTATTCCCATTATTCACCTTTTTGCTCATTTTGTTTCCTCAAGTATAATACCTTCAAACTGACTTCTGTCAGAGTCAGTTGAGTACACTGTGTTGGGATTTCTAATGAAGACAATGTTAACAACACACAAAAAAAGTACTCTTAATATTAAAAGGACACATTTTATTCATTTAATGCTACATTCAAAACATTGACCCTAAAAATAGCTAATGTGTCTCATTGATTCATACATAAAAACTAGAACAACCTATTTTGAGTGAAGAGTTTGATTAACTGGGTTTAGAAATGATTTTTGAGTTTATCTAATGAGTTATGTAATTTTTATTTATTTTTTTTTACTAATATTTGGAAAAAATTAAAAACCAATATTATAATAGGAGTCTATGTGTTTTTATTTTTATTTCTAGTTTTATATATTTAGTAAGACAGTATCATGAATGGAAAGAACAGTAGACATAGAACTGTATGACACAGCTTTGAATTCCAGCTCTATGCTTCATTCCTTTTAAGAGAAAATCACATAACTTCTCTGGGCTTTAATATTTCCTTTTGCAAAAATAAAAGTAAAAATACATATCTAGAACTTTTTTGCTGTTTTGAAGGATGTAAAATCCTTCAAAAATCCAATTAGTAAGCACTTAATACTTATTCACAGAAATTACAGTTTTCTACCTTCACTGAAAATAATTACTTATTCTGTAAATTAACTCTGTTGTTGGCAAAAAGAAAAAAAAATCTATATATACTTTAATAGTAAAAGTTTTAGCATCTGCAGAGTAGAAGTCCCCAAAAGGAGCCCAGGCAGAATATCAGTTAAGCACCTGGCAGCTAGCTTTAAGGTTGGCAGTTCGAGTCTACTACCTGCTCTGTCGGAGAAAGATGTGGCAGTCTGCTACTGTAAAGATTACAGCTTTGGAAACTCTATCGGGCAGTTCTACCATGTCTTATAAGGTTCCTATGTAAGAGTCAAAATCAACTCAATGGCAACAAGTTTTAGGAGTCCTGAAACAAAAGAAAAATATTTAAGAATGGAAATAGTTAAAATATATGACTGAACATTTCCCAGAATAAAAGAATGATTAAACATTTCAGAATGAAATAGTTGAGGGTATGAGAAATAAGAAAGTCCATCACCTATGAGAAGGAGTCTGTATCCTTCTGTTGACAAATCATTTTGATTCTCCTGGAATTTGGATTTCTGAGTGCATGGAGTTGGGTTAACCCACTAAGACCATATGCCCTTAGGTGTCCTTTTGAACCTTGAGCTGTTAAGCAACTGTTTTCCTAAAGTCATCTTCAAATTAAACAATGGCCTAGTAAGAAGCTTAGCATAGATCATTTTGCCTTAGGCTTGGGCTATTTTAGAGAATTATTTGTGTGCAGCCAGTTTAGAGGAGCAGGAACCCCAAGGTCTGACTAGAAAATATACGGCACGTCCTTAGTAACTGTTTCCACAACCAACTTACCCTGGAATCCTGTACATATTTCTGATGTTATCTACTCATAAATTAACATGACAATTAACAGAGTCCATCTATATATGTTAGGGTTGAAGCTGCTTGATTTGAATGGTATCTACTCACAATAAATACATAGCCTAGTGCTTAAGGCACTTGACTGCTAACCAGAAGGCTGGTGGATCAAACACACCAGCCACTCCTCAGAAAGAAGGTTGGGCAATCTACTTCCGTGGTAATACTGCCTCAGAAACCCAAGGAGGGGTCACTACGAGTTGGGTCTGACTTGATGGTGAATAACAACAGCAACACACTAATTTTTGGTGATTCTATGTGCATTTAGGTTTTTGACACTATAAAAGAAGAAAAATCAAATTGACAGACACTAGTGTCTCAAGAGTCGCACTATAAACAATGAGGTAATATTTTCAAGAGATCTTTAATATGTATAACTTACATACAGCAAAACAGCCATTTAATAAGATGACAAAATAAATATATTTTCAGGTAAATAGACCTCAGAAGCTTTATCACACAAAGATTCTTTTCAAACATTATGGGAGAGAGAACTCCAGCAAGAAGAAAATAAATGTATGAAAGCATTATTTAATACAATGGAAGCCAGAATAAACAGCTTCAAGTACTCTAGCATTGTCAAAAAACAATGATACCTATTTTGTTTACCTAGTGAGCTCTGGAAGGTTGGGCAATCCTACTTCCGTAGTGGTACTGCCTCAGAAACCCCAGGAGGGGTCGCTATGAGTCGGGGCCGACTTGACGGCACACAACAACAACAACAGTGAGCTCTGGTAGCATAGTGGCTAAAGCATTTGACTGCTAACCAGAAGGCTGGCGGTTCAAACCCACCAGCCACTCCTCGGAAGGAAGGTTGGGCAATCTACTTCCGTAGTGATACTGCTTCAGAAACCCAAGGAGGGTCACTATGAGTCGGGTCTGGCTAGACGGCACATAACAACAACAGTGCTGCTCTGACAGGAATATACCACAAATGACGTAGCCTTAAAAAACAGGAGTATATTCTTACAGTTTGGAGGCTTCAAGTCCTAGTTCAAAGTGCCAGGCTCTAGGGGCTGTTTGAAAGCCCCTCAACTTTGGGGTCCAGCTCTGCCTCCTGCTCCCGGCCCACTGGAGCTAGAGGCTTTTCTGCACTCAGACAGCTACTGGCTGCTCAGGCTGACAAGCCCAAGGTTGACAAGTGAAAACGCACAGTCCCGATGTTACCAAACCATATGGCAGGCCATTAATTCAAGTCCATTGAAAGTCCCAAGGTCAGCAGAGCAGCTTCTGATCAACAACACGACTACATGCAGGGTTCCAGAATGCCATAAGCTAGACACCATTCCCTAAAGCTTCTTCTTATATACAGGAAGCAGATCACATCCCTAAGGCAGCCACTAAGCTGCTCACAGCTTCCATCATGGAGTTGATTACCAGTCTCATCATAGGGAATACTACATCCAGCTGCCCAGCCACTCAGCCAGGCCCAGCCAAGTTGACATACAAAGTTAACTACTACAATACCCCAAGACAAAAATTATAGATAATAGCAGTGCCGCAGGAGTAAAGAACTGAGAAAGAGATTAGGAAAAGAGAGGGGAGCATGCTAAAATCATTTACATGTTGGTGGAAAAATATTAAGACATTTATAAAGAAAGATGAATTTAAGAATGCATCTTAGTGAATTTAAGATAACTTCCAGAAAACTAATAATATACATTATAAAAACAACAACTGTCAAACAAGAAGAAAATTAATCCAATCTTTTCATTAGAGGACATAAAAGGAGGGAAAAGAAGCAAGAAAAAATATGGAAATAAAAAATAGGAAATAAGGTGTCAGAATAAGTCCTAATGCAGCACTTCTTAAAATATTTGTAAATTAATTAAAGGCACCAATTAAAAGACAGAGACTCTCACATTTCACATTTGAAAAAAAATTAAAATATAATACATGTCCTTCATAGACAAACTTAAATCAAAGTAGAAAGTCTGAAAGTAAGTGAATGGAAAAGAATGTATCAGAAAAAAAAAAAAGAGAGAAAGCCAGGTGTTTTGGTTACCTACTGGGGCTCTGACAGGAATATATACCACAGTTGGGATGGCTTGAACAAAAAGGAGTTTATTCTCTCACCGTTTGGAGGCTTTAAGTCCAAGTTCCAAGTGCCAGGCTCTAGAGGCTGTGTGAAAGCTCCTCAACCTTGGGCTTAAGCTCTGCCTCTTGCTCCCGACCCACTGAAGCTAGAAGCATCTCTTCACTCAGGCAGCTACTGGCAGCTGAGACTAACAAGTCCAAGCTTGACAAATAAAATGGCAAAGTCCTGATGTTACCAAACAACAGACGGATCATTGATTCAAGTCCATTGAAAGTCCCAAGATCGGCAGAGCACAGCAGGCTGCTGAACAATGACACAGCCACACTCGGTCAAAACGTGCCATAAGCTAGAGACCATTCCCAAAGACTTCTCATTATATACAGGAAGCAGCCCACCTCCCTAAGGCAGCTACTCAGCTGCTCAGAGTAGATTCCACCATGAAGTTGATTACCAGTCTCATCACGAGGAATACTACATCCAGCTGCCCAGTCACTCAACCATGCCCAGCCACTTGACACACAAACTGAACTACCACACCAGGTGATAAGTTTAATTACAGGCAAATATAATTCAGTGAGAAAGATTCATAAGGGTAAAGGGAAAATGTAGTGTAACTGAAAAGGAAAAGTAGGTTAAAACAATGTAATATCATAAACTAAGTGCATCTATCACCACAGCCCCAAAATAGAATAAAAACTCAACTATGCAGGCAAATAATCAACCATTTTAATTGGAAGTTTTACAGAGATATCTCAAAAACTACTACATCAAGCAACTAAAATATGAGAAAATATCTGGAAGATTTTAAAAGCACAATAAAGCTTGAATAAATATTAATGTAAAGAACTTCTGGGAGGCAATTACTAGTATTTTCATGTTTTTCACATTTAGGGCTTTCTAAGCAAAGGAAATTGACATGGTATAAAAATGTATCTTCTTCTTCTCCAGACCCATTTGGGCTTCAGACTCAGGGTGTTAGACTTGGAACCATCTTCTCCCATTCAAAAGTTAACAAAACTTTTCTACCTTAGAGACAAATGCTTGGGGTAGGGAGAGTTCCTCTCTTTCAGTGGTGAATTTGTTTGCATTAGAACAATACTTTTTCTCCCTTTTCATGAGAAGAGGGTCCCAGTTGTATAGAAATTCCTATATAAATTCCTAGATTCGTAATTTGCAGTTCCTCACCTGAGGTGCAAGAAACCCCCTTTTTGCCAGTACAGGGTGCATCTGTCTTCATTCCCCAAAGAGGAAACTCTGGTGGGAAACAATGGAGTTATTGTTATAAGTATTAACTCTTTTCTGCTCTAGAAATCTTGTGTTTGCTTTCATGATAATATAAAGAAATACAGATATTTAAAGATTACTAAGAACATGACACCTAGCAACAGATAATACCTAATTTCTTTTTAATTTCTAAATCACAAAGAAAATACCAGTGAATTCCTGGGTTTATACACTGTGAAGCTTTCCAGCTGTTGTACTTGATAGTCTCAGGGTGGTTGTGCAGTGCTTTCTCTCTTTCACCTGGAGGCTCTGAGCCCTTACTGCCTTTGCCAGCTGTGTTCTCTCAGAGCTGCTTTCTCTGTTAGCTCAGGCAGTGTGTTGGTTCTCCAGTGCTGCTATAACAGACCTACCACGAACATATAGCTTTAACAAACAGGGATTTATTCTCTTACAGTTTAGGAGGCTAGAAGTTTGAGTTCAAAATACCAAGCTCTAGAGGCTGGGTAAAGGCCTCTTGACCTTGGGCTTCAGCTCTGCCTCTTGCACTTGACCCACTGAAGCTGGAGTTATCTCTTAACCTACACATCTGCTGCTGCTGAGGCTGACAAACCCAAGGTCAGCCAGTAAAATTGCACAGTCCCAAGATTACCAAGCAACACTGCTGGCCACCAGTTAAACAGTCCCAGGATTGATAGACAACATGGCAAATCACTGATGACTCTGTCAAATACAGGTTCCAAGTGTGCCAAAAAGCTCAGAGAGCATTCTCAAAGTTGTCTTCTTATATACTGGAATCAGAGCACATCCCTTAGGCAGCTACTCAGCTGCTCCAGTAGATCCCACCATGGAATTGATTAACAGTCTCATCATGGGGAATAACTACATCCACGTAGGTGCCCAGCCGCTCAAAACCAGGCCCACCCAAGATGACATAGAACTTAACAACCACCGGCAGGAATAGTCACATCGGGCTTGCAGTTGGAGCTAAACTGGATGCTTGCCCCCATCATCCTGCACCAAGATATCTAACTTCTCCCAATTTGGCTAAGTATCTCCAAATAACTCAAGGTACATCATGGTATCCCTTGATTAAATTTAATTTTAGTTCATTTTAAACAAGTTAGCACCATGTTAAGTATATGTGTTAAGATTAGTATTTATTTAGGGAGCAATAGGAAAACCCTTGGAGGATTTTAAACACCTCATACACAGCCTGAGTGAATAAATCAGTGTAGATATAGAATTAAAAAAAAAAAAAAAAAAGATGAAACTTAATTAAAAACACTTTTATATGTCAAAAAAGATAACAAATAATTTGGGGCCTCCCAAAGCAGAAAAGTCATTTTATGTAAGCCTCTCAGATCCCTGTGCCATCAAGAAGAATAGTAAATAGAAAGAAGAAAGAAGTAAATTCTGATATTAACTATATAAGTAACTTTAAACCAAAAGTCACTGAGTTGCCCTCACTTGACAAGAGTGTTTTCTTCTACAAAGCAGAAAGGGATTAAATACTTAATTGAGTCCATATATAATGGAGAAATAATGTACTTTATAATTTTGGCACATGAGAAATTATCATTGTATAAAATTCATATGACCTAAGTATGTAAACACCATAATACCATTAACTATTCAAGTCAGAATCATCTTTATAGTAAGTAATGGAGAACAAATAAGCAGGCTTAAGTAGAATGAGTGTTGGTTATCTGCACTCAATAACTGCAAATTGGTGACAGTTATTATGAACTTCAACCAGATTCACCTAATAAGTTGCTATACACCAAGAATATGATAGAATATTTTGGAAGGTAACCCTTTACCTTTTAGTATTAAGTGAGTAAATAGCATATTAATGGTATGAAAAAAGAATATATTTTCCTCAAATGCATGGCTTTTATTTATTCATTCACTCACTAAATTCTTATTGAGCACTAACTCTGTGCTAGATATTTGGGTTTTGTTTATACTATACCCTTGTATACCCATAATACCTGTGTATTAATAATAGAAGTATAAATCCATTGCCATTGAGTCAATTCCGAGTTATAGCAGACTACAGGACAGGGTAAACTTTCCCATAGGGTTTCCAAGGCTGTAAATATTTATAGAAGCAGATTGCCACATATTTATCCTGTGGAGCAGCTGGTGGGTTGGAACCATCCACCTTTTGGTTAGGTGCTGAGTGACTAACCACAGAACCACCAGGTCTTCTTAGCAGAAGTATAGTAAGAGTATTTTGAAAAAAGTTTTACTCTGCATTAGATTATGACCTTAGCGTTTAATTTAGAAATAAATGCTTGAGTGTCCTAAGATTTTTTAAAGAGAGGCTTTAGAAAAATTATCATGAAGATCAAAGTCTCTACCTCCTAATTAGAGATGATTTCTATTTCCATATTGTGGTCCCTGACACTAAAAGGCACTATAAGCTTAAAGAGTCCACACAGTTTATGATAACCCAGATCATGCCTATTAGGGAAAAATGGCTCTGCAAGCCAATTGAACATATGTCTTTAATTGCGGTGATCATTTTAAGAATGAAGCAGGACTCAGTGTAATTCTACAAAGGGAGAGAGCAAGTCAAGAAAAAGAGTTTCTGTAAACTTTCTGTAACTTAAGTTTTAATTTTTAAAAATAAGAATAGATTCTGTTGTAGAAAAAAAGTATAACTTCAGAATTTCATTTCATTTTTAAAGAAAATTAATGAGTTAGAACTGGCAAATTAATGCAGAGAAGTAGCTGTCAACATTTTAAGGGGTTATTTGAGAATCTGATAAATAACAAAAGACCTCTTTCCAGAAAGCTACACAATTGCACATATACGCTTTTGCATATGATTTTGCAGGTGGAGAAATTCCTGGACTCCCGTAAGTCTATCCAAGGACCCAGCTTAAAAGACCTGACCAAGGAGAGAAGGTAAAGACTTGGTTGTATGTCTGATTATGCTAAGGGAACTGCATTTGTTTTCCCATCCAATAAACAAATATAGCTTCATGCAGGCTAAAATAATTGTAACAGAGGTGGCAGGGCTAATGCACCGTCATTAATCAATAGCACTTTTCATACAAAAGAAATCAATATAGGCAAGGAAAGGGATTGACTTCATGGAGATTTTTTCACAAGAATAATAGTGAAAATCTTCTTTTAAAATGTTGCATTGTATATTAAAGAACATTAAAAAATGTTATCCAAATGCAAGATGAATAAAAAAATAAAAAATCTTTAGTTTACTTTAAGTCATTACCAGGAATTTTTAAAGTTCAAATTACATAAACGTAACAGGAAAATGAAAACAACATTCAAAAATAGTAATTCACAAAATTGCAAGCCCATTAGCTGAGTATTTGTACTTTACAACCTGATGGAAACTAGGACAATAGACAGAATGTTTGGGAGCCCTGAGAAAGCATATCAGATGATTTTGTCTTTAGCTCAAGATAACTACCAAGGTTTTGTCAAAAAGAGACAACTGGAGATAAACTCCGACTTCCAATAAGATGGAGGAATAGGCAGACAAGCGACACAAACCCTCTTCAACAAAGAAAAGAAAAACCAATTGACAGAGGTACAGAAGATAATCCTGGAACTCTGAGCTTCAAAAGGAACTATACAGAAGTGGCTTAGGCACCAACTAGTGGAAAAACCTGAATGAAAACAGGGAGAACAGAGATGGTCGGAGCTGTGGACTGTCAGCTACTCTGACAAGACCAACAGCCTGAATATTTCCACGTGGTGTTGGGACCTGGGAATTGACCTAAAGATCAGTCCCAGTCACCAAGGGCTGCAGGGACAACTGCTCATCCTAGTCACCTATAACTAGGAAGGGAAACAGCAAGGAGGGAGACAACCTGAGCTGTGGACTTTCTGCTGTCCAGAGGGTGCAGCCATTTTGATTGTTTACACATGGAAGCCATTTTGGATATTTAAAGTGACCCAGGTTGCAGCCATTTTGAATGTTTACAAGTGGCAACCATTTTAGGTTTTAAAGTGATAGCATTCTCATTTGGATTCCAGGGACTTAAGAACAGGCTCTGTTTGCCAGGGGCAGCAAGGACATATGAGAGGCTGACAACAGGAAAGGAGACAGAGTGTATAAGTGCTGTCAACTAGTGAATAGAGGAGCACAGCACAGTTCCCTGCCTGTACAGATAACATACAAAGAAAAAGAAAATTGTGAGCAAGTCAGTCTGACATATAATCACCAATTAAATATAAATACAAAAATGTCACAATGTCTTGCAAACAATAGAGCATCACTGTCCACACAAAGAAGCAAGATAAAGCAAAAGACACAAGGGACCAGGATACAGACCCAAAACATATCCCTGAGGAAGATGCAGCATTAGAACTCCCTGATACACAATTCAAAAGAAGTATATTTAGGTATCTTCAAAAGATTGAGAGATAGACCAAGGAAAACACAGATAAAACCCTAGAAGAATTTTGGAAGAAAATACAAGAACAAAAGGACAAAATAAATGAAAAATTAGAAATGATTCTAAATCTACAGATAGAAATCCAGAAGATTAATACTAAATTGTCAGAAATAGATAACACATTGAAAGGGCAAAGGAGTAGAATTGATGCAATGGAAGACAGAATTAATGAGATTGAAGACAAAGACCTAAATACTTCTTTGGAAAGGGATCAATAAGAAAAAAGATCAAAACAAAATGTGGGATACCATCCAAAGGAATAACTTACATGTCATTAGAATTCCAGAATGGGAAGAGACAAATAAAACCACTGAGAAAGTTGTCCAAAATTTGTTGGAGAAGAACTTCCTGGATATGGTGAAAGATGAGAATATATCCATTCAGGAAGTCCAATGAACCCTAGACAGGATAGATCCCAAAAGAAAAACACCAAGACATATCATTATCAAATTCACCAAAACCAAAGACAAAGAAAGAATCATGAGAGCAGCATGGGAAAATGAAAAGTTACCTACAAGGGGCAACCATGACTAAGCTTGGATTTCTCAACAGAAACCATGCAAGCGAGAAGACAGTAGGATGGTATATATAAAACACTGAAAGAGAAAAATTTCCAACCAAGAATTATGTACCCAGCAACATTGTCCCTCAAATATGATGGTGAAATTAGGACATTTCCAGATAAGCAGAACTTAAGGGTATTTTTTAAAACCAGACCAACCTTACAAGTGATGCTAAAGGGAGCCCTTTGGACAGAGAGAAGCAACATCAAGCAACAACAACTGGCCATTAACACACATGATGATATAACCTAGAAACCAACCCAGCTATGGAATTATCCAAAGTGATAAGCCTACAAGATTGGGAACCAGAGACACCAACCGACAAATGAGGACAACTACAAACCAAAAAGAGGGGAAAAAATCTGGGTCGTTACAGAACTTCTAGATGGTAGGGAAGTCAAGACAACTACAACATAGAAGGGACTGTTCTACACTTAGGAAGAAAACTATA
>NW_006921967.1:2243845-2270141 GCF_000298275.1 Orycteropus afer afer | reverse complement strand
GGGCAAGTTTCAGAGTCTCTTCTGTCATCCATTTTGGTCTTCTCTTCTTTTCTCATCTTTTTAGTGATCTCTTGCTTTCTTCATGGATAATGTTCTTAATATCCTCCCACAATTCTTCTGGTTTTCAGTCGTTGGTTTTCAATGTATCAAATCTATTCTTTAGATGATCTCTTAATTCAGGAGGGATATATTCAAGATCATATTTTGGCTCTCTTAGACTTATTTTAATTGTCTTCAACTTCAAGTTGAACTTGCATATGAGCAGTTAATGGTCTGTTCCACAATCAGCTCCTGGCCTGGTTTTGGCTGATGATATTGAGCTTTCCCACCACCTCTTGCCACAGATGTAATCAATCTGATTCCTGTGTACGCCATCTGGTGAAGTCCACGTGTAGAGCCACCATTTGTGTTGTTGATAAAAGGTGTTTGCAATGCATAAGCTGTTGGTCTTGCAAAATTCTACCATGTGAGTTCCAGCATTATTTCTGTTGCCAAGGCCAAATTTTCCAACAACCGGTGATTCTTCTTTGTTTCCAACTTTTACATTCCACTCACCAGTGATAATTAACACATCATGATTGCATGTTCAGTCAATTTCAGACTGCAGAAGTTGATAAAAATCTTCAATATCCTCATCTTTGGCTTTGGTGGTTGGGGCATAAATTTGAATAATAGTCATATTAATGGGTCTTCCTTGTAGGCATATGGATATTATTCTATCACTGAGAGCATTGTACTTCAGGACAGATCTTGAAACACCCTTTGTGATGATGAATGCCATGCCATTCCTCTTCAAACTGTCATTCCCAGCATAGTAGAACACATGATTGTCTGATTCAAAATGGCCAAAACCATTCCATTTCACCTCACTAATGCCGAGGATATGAATCTTTATGTGTTCCATTTTATTTTTGACAACTTTCAATTTTCCTAGATTCGTACTTCGTACATTCCATGTTCCGATGATTAATGGATTTCTGCAGCTGTTTCTTTTCAATTTGAGTGGTGCTGCATCAGTAAATGGAGGTCTCGAAAGCTTTACCTTATTCATAGGACTAAGGCTAGGTTTTAGGAGCTCTGGTAGCATAGTGGCTAAAGCTCTTGACTGCTAACCAGAAGGCTGGTGGTTCAAACCCATCAGCCACTCCTCGGAAGGAAGGTTGGGCAATCCTACTTCCGTAGTGATACTGCCTTAGAAACCCAAGGATGGGTCACTATGAGTCGGGACTGACTCGACAGCACATAACAACAACAACAACAACAAGGCTGGGTTTACTTCAATGATGCAGCTCTTTCCCAGTCCTATTTTGAGAGCCTTCTAACCTAACCGGACTATTCATAAAGTTGCGTGGTAATGTGTCAAACAGTGTTTCTTTGTTATTCATAAGGTTTTCCCTGGCCAATACTTTGGGAAGTGGATGGCCTCCTCCTTCTTCCTAGTCTGTCTCAGTCTGTAAGCTGGGCTGATACCTGTGTACCATGTGTATCCTGTTGGGTTTGAAACACCAGTGGCTCAGCCTCAAAACTCACATCAACACGTCACCATGGTAGGACAAACCGACAGACAAGTTTGTCTTCCTGTTGGAAACCTCTCCTACCACCCTTACCTGGGTCTTTGCGGCTGACTCCTCCTCTGTCCAGATTCCTAGGCCTTTTAATCCCCTTTCTCCACTCTCTTACCCTGCTGCTTTGGGCATACCTGGGTTCCTCTCCTCCCCTAGATCCCTGCAGCTGACTGTTCCTCTGTCCGGGTTCCTGGCTTTTAATCCCCTTTTTTCTGCTTTCCCACCCTGGCTGCTTTGGGCGTGCCTGAGTTCCTCTCCTCACCTGGATCCATGCGGCTGACTGCTCCTCTGTCAGGGTTCCTGGTTTTTAATCCCCTTCCTCCCGCTCTCCCACCCTGCTGCTTTGGATGTGCCTGAGTTCCTCTCCTTACCTGGATCCTTGTTGTTGTTAGGTGCCATCAAGTCAGCTCTAACTCATAGTGAGCCTATGTACAACAGAATGAAACACTGCCCAGTCTTGTGCCAGCCTCACAATCCTTGCTATATCTGAGCCCATCATTGCAGCCATTGTGTCAAGCCATCTCATTAAGGGCCTTCCCCTTTTTTCCTGATCCTTCACTTTACCAAGCATGATATCCATCTCCATAGAATAGTCCCTTCTGACAACATGATCAAAGTAGGTGAGACCAAGTCTGTCCATTCTCACCTCCAAAGAGCATTTTGGCTGCACTTCTTCCAGAACAAATTTGCTAGTTCTTTTGGAAGTTCATGGTACTTTCAGTATTCTTTGCCAACACCACAACTGGAAAGCATCAACTCTTCTTCGGTCTTCCTTATTCATTGCCCAGCTCTCACATGCATATGAGGTGATTGAAAATACCATGGCTTGGGTTAGGTGCACCTTAGTCTTCAAGGAGATATCTTTGCTCTTCATCACTTTAAATAGGTCTTTTATAGCAGATTTTCCCAGTGTAAATGTTATCTAATATGTTATCTAATGTCTTGACTGGTGCATCCATGGATGTTGACTGTGGATTCAAGTAATACGAAATCTTTGACAACTTCAAACTTTTCTCCATTTATTGTAATGCAGCTTATTGTCCAGTTGTGAGGATTTTTTTCTTCATTATGTTGAGGTGTTATCCATACTGCAGACTGCAGTCTTTATAGTCTTCATGAGTAAGTCCTACAAGTCATTTTTACTTTCAGCAAGCAAGGTTGTGTCATCTGCATATCACAGGTTTTTAAAGTCTTCCTCCAATCTTGATCCCATGTTCTTCTCCAGCTTCTCTGATTATTTGCTCTGCATAGATGTTGAACATGTGTGGTGAAAGGATACAACCCTGATGCAAACCCTTCCTGATATTAAGCCACACAGTATATGCTTGCTCTGTTCAAATGACAGTCTCTTGGTCTATGTACAGATTCCTTATGAGCACAATTAAATGCTCTGGAATTCCCATTCTTCACAATGTTGTCCATAATTTATTATGATCCACATAGGCAAATCCCTTTGCATAGTCAATAAAACACAAGAGAACATCTTTCTGGTATTCTTTGCTTTCAACCAAGGTCCCTCTGACATCACCAATGATATCCCTCATTCCATGTCCTCTTCTGAATCCAGCTTGCACTTCTAGAAGTTCTCTGTCATTATATACTACTGTGACCATTTTTAAATTATCTTCAGCAAAATTTTACTTGTGTGATATTAACTATATTGTTCAATAATTTCCATATTCTGTTGGATTATCTTTGTTTGGAATAGGCACAAATATAGATCTCTTCCAGTCAGTTGCTAGGTAGGTGTCTTCTAAATTACTTGGCATAATGAGTAAGATCTTCCAGTGGTGGATCTGTTTGTTGAAACATCTCAATGTGTGTTCCATGAATTCCTGGAGCCTTTTTTTTTCTTTTAGCAATATCTTCAGCACAGCTTCAACTTCAACTTCCTCCTTAGTTCTTGATCATATTACTCCTCCTGTAATAGTTGAACATTGACCAATTCTTTCATAGCGACTCTCTGAATTTCTTCCATCTTCTTTCAATACGTTCTGCATTGTTCAATATTTTGTCCACAGAATCCTTCAGTATTGCAACTCAAGGCTGAAATTTTTCTTCAGTTCTTACAGCTTGAGAAATGCTGAGTGCATTCATCCCTTTTGGTTTTCTAACTCCAGGTCTTTTCACATTTCGTTATAATAATTTTCTTTATCTTCTCAAGCTGCTCTTCAAAATCTTCTGTTCAGCTCTTTTACTTTGTCATTTCTTTCATTCACTTTAGCTACTATCCATTCAAGAGAAAGTTTCAGAGTCTCTCTGGCATCCATTTTGGTCTTTTGTTCCTTTCTTGTCTTTTTAAAACCTTTTTCCTTTCTTCATGTATGATGTATTTGGTGTCATTCCACAATTTGTCTAGTTTTGGGTCATTGGTGTTAAATGCACCAAATCTACTATTCAGGTGGTCTCTAAATTCAGATGGGCTATAATCAAAGTCAAATTTTGGCTCTTGTAGACTTGTTCTAATTTTCTTCAGCTTTAATTTGAGCTAGTATATGAGCAATTGATGGTTTGTACCACAGTCAGCTCCTGGACTGTTTTTTTTCCTGAGGGTATTGAGCTTCTCTGTTGCCTCTTTCCACAGATATGGTTGATCTGTTTCCTGTGTATTCCATCTGGCAAGGTCTACTTGTATAGCTGCTGTTTATGTTGTTGGGAAAAAAAAAAAAAAAAAAGGCTATTTTTAATGTATAATTCATTAGTCTTTCAAAATTCCATCAGGAGATCTCTGGTGTCATTTCTATCACCAAGGCCTTATTTTCCAATGACCAGTGATTCTTCTTTGTTTCCAACTTTTGCATTCCAATTACCAGTAACAACCAATACGTCTCGATTGCATGTTTGGTCAGCTTCAGAGTGCAGAAATTGGTAAAACTCTTCAATTTCTTCATCTTGGCTTTAGTGGTTACTGCATAAATTTGAATAACAGAAGTATTAACTAGTGTTTCTTGCAGGCATATGGATATTATCCTATCACTGACACCATTGTACTTCAAGATAGATCTTGAAACATTCTTTTTGACAATGAATGTCATGTATTCATCTTCAATTTGTCATTCCTGACATAGTAGATCATAATTATGATTCAAAATATGGCCAAAACCAGTCCATTTCATCTCACGAATGCCTAGGATGTTAATCTGTATGTGTTCATTTCATTTTTGACAACTTCCAATATCTTAGATTCATACTTCATACATTCTATATTTTCTTTATTAATGGATGTTTACAGCTGTTTTTTTCCAATTTTGAGTGCCCCATCAGAAAATGAAGGTCCCAAAATCTTTACTCCATGCACATCATTAAGGAATATATAATAGACAAAATCATTGATAATGCAGGGGAAAATCAAGATAAATAATAGGAAAGAAAAAGAAATTAATCCAGATGTAAGACATCTAACCAATGAGAATCCTAGAAAGAGAAAACAGAAATTGGAAGGAAGGGTACCATTGAAAGAATTACCACCACCACCGCCATTGAGTCAGATCCGACTCATAACGACCCCTCCTTGGTTTTCTGAGGCAGTATCATTGAAAGAATAAGAAACTATTTTCCAAAAATGATTAGCCTTAAGCTTATTGAGAAGACCCACCAACTAATCCAGATGGTTGAAAACAAAACAAATGTAAAGCTAAACTAAACTGAAAAAAAAAAAAAAATCAATATTGAGGCAGATTGTGACACTTAAGAATAAAAAGATAAAAAGAGAGCCTGAAATTCTCTAACAGACAAGTAAGGTCATGCAGAAAAAGTAAAAGATGCCAATTAAATAAGACTTTTCCAAAACAACTCTAGAAGCTGCAAGGCTATGAAACCATGCTTTCAAAATCTGGCTGAAAATGAGATCCAGCTGAGAATCCTTCCTCTATGTACACCAACAGTGAAGTGAGAGGATAAAACAAAGACATTTTCCAATATGCAAACCCTTATGTACATTATCTTTCCGGAGCCTTTTTACAAGGAACCATGGTGACACAATGCTTAACGCTTAGCTGCTAACTAAAACACCAACAGTTCAAATCCACCAGCCCTTACATGTGATAAACACAGGCAGTTTGCTTCTGTAAATATTTACTGCCTTGGAAACCCTTTGTAGCAGTTCTACTCTGTCCTGTAAGGTCCCTGTGTATTGGAATTAAGTCAACAGCAGTGGATGTGGTTTTTAATTTTGGGGGCCCATGTACAGGAAGGAGCTTTGGTAGCATAGTGTCTAAAAGCACTTGACTGCTAACCAGAAGACTGGAGGTTTGAACCCACCAGCCACTCCTCAGAAAAAAAGGTTGGGCAATCTACTTCCATAGTGATACTGCCTCGAAAACCCAAGGTGGGGTCCCTATGAGTCGGGCACATAACAACAACATGTACAGGAAGCTACTGGAAAAACATGTACCACCAAAACAAGAGTAAATCAAGAATGTGAAGACTAACACAGGACCAAAAAGGCAAGAATTCCCAGAACAAATCCTATGTATTCGGCAAATAAGAAACTCCTTCAGCCAGGAAGAGGAGGTTAGAAGACGTCTCTATAATAAATTGGAATTGATAAATTATTTAATAGACTTGTCCAGATGGGAAATTGTATTGAGAAATATTTTACAGAAGATAGTCAAGAATATTTATTCTAATAAGATAAATGGTATGATAATTATTCATAAAATCATGTAAGAAAGAAAATTACAACTGAAAGTATAGAAGCCATTTGCATTTGGAGAAGAGGGAAGGGATAATGTTGGATGGTACCAGGACTGTTATTTTTTATTATAACATGTTTGAAACACTATAATTTTTTTGCATGCATTTTTTTTAAAAAAATTAATTAAAATTCATCTTTTTAGTGAAGAAAAGTTGTTGTTGCTGTTTTTAAAAAAACAAAATCGACCCAAAAGTCAATAGGATCAATTAGAATAGAGAAGTGACTATTGTGAAGACTTAAAATGACCAGATGGATTTGTTAACCAGAAAGGAGCTCATTGGTGACTTTGACAAGAGTAGTTACTGTGAAGTGAAGTCAAAGTCAAATTATACTAGGTATATATAGCAACCTATATATACCAGAGCTTGGGAGCTCTGGTAGCATAGTGCCTAAGACACTTGACTGCTAACCAGGAGGCTGGTGGTCCAAACCCACCAGCCACTACCCAGAAGGAAGGTTGGGCAATCTACTTCCATAGTGATACTGCCTCGGAAACCCAAGGAGAGGTTGCTATGAGTCAGGTCTGACTCGACGGCACATAACAACATATAGCAACTTTAAGTTTTCTTCAAGAAATTTGATTGAGAAGAGAAAAATATAGCAATACCTCATTCACTTGTTATTGGAAGAGAGAGACAGGTGATTCCTGTGGTTCTAATAACTCTAAAATATCATAATTTCCTCATTTTATTTTCTAAACTCATTTTGAGATAGAATGCAGTTATATTCCTAATTTTATAACCACAAAAATTAACAAACAAATCCTTTTGGTATCCTGCCAGATAAATCATCTCTGATTCATGAGCACAGCTAAGAATGAGCCCCATGACTCTTCATTATCAGCCCACCACCTTTGCGTACCATACATTCCCCTCCACACACAATCCCTCTGTGTTGTTGATTTTCATTACTTTCTGGGTAGATTATCTTTTTCTTTAATTGTTTGTGTTTTCAGCTGGATGAGATTTCTACTTACAATATCTCAAACTTTAAATAAAGATTTATTACTACCCACTGTAAACATTGAAATGTTAAACTACTTTAAGTGTTAAGATTACCACATCCAAACATAAAACTAGTGTCTTCAAAAATTAGTGTAGAAAATATTACAAAGTCAAAAGCGATTTGCAATTTATTGGACTGGATCGAATTAGTCACTTATAAAATCAATTGTGGAATAACCAGATACATTCATATGAAAGGAGGCCACCCAGTACCCTGTCTAGAACAGGAACATTATAGACAATATTTATGGATGCATATAACCATATGAAGGAGTCCTGGAGGTAGAGTGACTAAAGCTCTCAGCTGCAAACCAAAAAGTTCAGCAATTCAAACCTACCAGCTGCTCGACAGTAGAAATATGTAGCAGTCTGCTTCCATAAAGATTTCTAGGGTTGGAAACCCTGCAGGACAGTTCTACTCTGTCCTATAGGGTCACTGTTAGTTGGAATTGATTTGATGATAGGGAGTTTTGCTTACAACTGTACCTGCCCTGGAAACAATATGGAACTCATTCACAATCTTCTTTCTTCTCCACCAAGCAACAAATAAATGGTCATATAATTAGTAAGTTTCACCTACAATAAAAAAATAGTATTACATTTTTCTTTTAATTAAAAAATTGAATTATTAACTACTCAAACACAGAAAATTTTAGAAAATTATATAACAATCCCTCTCAGTAATAGTTTAAGCAAAAATTATACCATTCATGTTCTTACAACTAAGACAAAAGCAAACAGAAAAGAATTTGCTATAAAATAATAATTACAGTATAACACACAACAACACACTGCCGTTGAGTCAGACCCAACTCATAGAGACCTCTCCTTGGGTTTACGAGGCAATATCACTACAGAAGTAGATTGCCCAACCGTCCTTCTGAGGAGTGGCTGGTGGGATTGAACTGTCATCCTTCTGGTTAACAGTCAAATGTCTTAGGCACTATCCCACCAGACTATGAAATATTTTTATTAAATATAATCAAGTGATCTCAAGTACCTTGTAAGTAAATTTCTTTTTGAAAGAAAACTAATCATTTATCAAATGAGAATTTCACAAAATTTCCTTGCTTGTGGTCTCTCTAGTTCCCAGTAGTTTTAGACGTTCCCTTCTTTAACTTTTGGCTTTTCTCATGTCTGTTGTCATCTCTTTTTCCATCTGCTCATGAGATGCCTTTGTTTATTTTAAGCTTTAAGGGAGGATCAGTAGAGTGTTCATAACCCTTCTAATATCTTTCTCTGTGCCCTGATAATAAGTGACATGGGACACCCAAACATGACAAAGCATTGCTAAAGTATGAAGGGATGTTTACCTGATTTACTCAATGCTGAGCTCCAAGGGTGGGATAGCAATATAGTTTTGAGGTTCTCTTAGAAAAGATGTCTCTACAAAAACAATTTCCAATTCAAATCTGTGCAGAAGAAAGATGGTGCAGGACCTAAGTAAATAATGTAAGTGTGTCTGTGTGGATAACACAAAATCTAAACTAGGGAAGAAAATTATAAATGCTTTGGTAATGGTTTTGTCAGTTTCCTAACTAGACAAAGACATAAATCAATACCTGAATACTGTTGCATGTGGTTTGTATTTGGTTATAAGCTCAAGTTAACTACAGAGTAAACCCTATACTGTTCTCATTTGCAGTGTGAATTTAGACTCCCTTGACTTATCCTTTGATGGCTGCATAGCCCATATATATACTATAAAAGCATGCTGCAGTAACAGATGATATTCTGGGCAACTTTTGATATTCTTCATTTGATGTATATTCTCATCTTCCTCATTCTAAGAATCTTAATTCTATTCTCCTATTCAGCTCCTCCACTAGAGCTGATGCTTGTCTTGACTGTGCTCTTTTATATAAAGTGAAATTTGAGTTTTACTTAGATTCTTCTTCCAGTGTAGAAGGGATTTGATTTTTGGTAGGTCATTCAACATCCATTCCCACTTCCTACCAGCATTTCCATTCCCATTTAGGGAATTCACTACCTCATTTTTGTTTCATAAGAATCCTTTCTAAGTACTTTGTATTCATGAACTAAGATCCTAGTTTGGTCAGTAGGATGTGTTTTGTGGGATGTGGAATCTTAAACAAAGAAGATTTAAAATGGCTGGCATGCATTTATTTCAATTATTTCCCCCAAGTAAGACAGTTGAACTGTTCCTTATGCATGTTCACCCTGGTTCCTTTCCTGGGGATTGTAGCACAATAGCTGTGTAACTTTGACCAATTCAATTGATGTTGTCTGCCTCTATATCAGCTATGAAATGAGGATGATAATGATGTACCTCATTGGGTTATGGGGAAGATCAAATGAGACAACCCATGTAAAGTGGTGAGAACAGCTCTTGGAACCTGTTCAGTACCCAATAAATTATCTATTAAGCCTGGTTCCTTATAATAAATTTCCTTTTGACTAAATTTCGCCTCAGTTGTTTTGTTTCTTGGGACCAGTGAGCCCTATATGATTTATCCAACACTTTCCATAGTTTCAGATGAAGACTCCTGCCTCTAGATCATCAGACCATGGCCTGGCCAGAAAAGATTAGTCTTCCAAGAGAAGGAGTAGATTAAGACAGGCATTACCTGGCCTTTGAGGACAATTTTTAGACCACATGGTAATAAACTTCACTTTCATTACCTGCTATCCCTCTACAAACCCTGTTTAAAGTAGAAAAATGCTGGATTTCATTTGCAGTACAAGAAAAGACACTTGCTTAGGGATAAAATGAACATTAGAACTGGCATTTTATAATTTTTTTTCTATATAACCACCCCTGTTATAACTATAGCTAACAAGGATGAAATTGCATTAAAAGTATTGGAAAGTCAGCTGAAACCCTCAGAAGGACAAATTGTTCAGTATCTCCCACCTGATTATTCCATATGATCATTGTTAGTGGAAAATTCTCAAAGGAATATTATCCTAATGTTTATTGTTATTGTGTATAGATAAAGTCTCTAAGCCCCTAGCTAAATTAACATAATAAAAATCAATTGATATTTAATCATTTAAAATATTACATAAAATATTATGTGAATAATATAAGTTAGCAATTAAAGTCCAAAAGTATTTAACTGCTCTTATTAGAATTACTACTTATAGCATAAGTAGTAATTTACATAACATTTACATCAGTTTTATAACTCTAAGTACAGAAAAAAAAAGAAAAAACAAAATATGTAGCCTTTCTGTCCAATTGCATGTTTGACTGGGTAGTCACTATGCTTGCCATTTTTAGTAAGCAAACAATTTAACATAGTGCTTTGCATATTACAGGTACAACACAGGCAACATGAATTGATGGTTCTGAATAGATAAACCTAATATTCATCTGTCAGTATATTAGTAGAAGACACTCTCAAAATATTCTGGCCCTGTTTTATATGACAAAATATTTAAACTTGGGACATATTTTGAACATATTCTAATGCTTTAACTTGTATACCAAAAGAGCTCTTCCCCTCCAAAAAATAGAACAAAAACATAACTTTCATTAATTTCTAGGGAAAAGCCTTTATTTAATTTTGTTTCATTGGACAATGAAATATAAAATTACAACAAAACATATGACTGTATAGGTTTGACAAAGGTATTTCCTTAGCTGATCATGTTGATTCAGATTGAAGTGATAGCACTGGCAGGTTTCCAGGTTAGTCCAACTTTTTTGGTGAAATTTGTGGGAGAAAATTTTAGTGCTACTGAAAGCTAAATAAAAATAACCATTGTTGAACCAGCAGTTACATAAAATTTTCCATACCCCTTTTTGACTCACCTCATTACCCAAAGGTAATATTACACAGTTGATATGGTTGATAGTGCCAATAATTACTAAATTGCAGACAATTAAAATATTTTTGGAATGCACTATAGTTCAGCTCAGTTGTTGTCTAAGTACTTTCTCAGGATCTGTATCGAGATGAAGGGAAAAAAATCTTTTGTGTATTTTACTGAATTTAACTAAAAGTTGAGCAAAATTATTTTCCTCTATTTTTTCATACAAGTTGAACTGCACTTTTGTCCCAGAGTAGCATATAAAATGAAATAAAATTTTCAGCAATGGTACACTTTATAATTTAGATTAGAGAACAACATTGTTCTGTAACAACATTGCATTGTTCCATCTCCTCTACTTAAGGGAAAAATTAAGTGACAAATTTTTAAAGTGACTTTAAAAAAAATAACACCGATACCTTTAGTCATATTGTCTCCTGTCAGCAAATCATGTAGACATCTCTATTTCTTAAATTCTAGATTCTGGTGTCAACCTATTTTAGCCCTGGTTTGATCAGCTTCCTATATAGAAAAATGTATTATTAATAATAAATATTCATTGTAATTATCTATGAATCATGAGTTATCTGAATTGGATGATGGCTTTGGATTTTCTTCATTTTTTGTTTTCTGAACTGGCTAATGACTAATAATAAATTAGAAAATGTCTTACATGGATACCTCATTTTCTTTTTCCTATAATCAATCTTCCTCTAATGGAAGCTGAGAATGATGTTCTGGGAAATACTGCAGGAAATTTACCTTATTTATGTTTTATAACCAAACTTGATTGGTTCAGATTACTCACTGTGTACTGGTAAATCCTATAGATAATACGTTCACTTTTTAGAGTTTTACTTTTTTAGCTATCACATAGAAAATTTAAAACCCTTCTCAATTAGTGAATCAATTTCAGTAGTATTATCTAAGAACAAATATAAGTAAAAGCTACAGTCAGGCTTTTTATTATTAATAATAAGAAGAACTTTTAAAGTATTACATATCTTAATAATAATAATAATAAAATATCAAATCTATCATGAAATACTTAGCATTTAAATACATTAATGTATATAAATTGCAGAACTATAGTTGGGAAATTCATTTGCAGCTAGAATAGTGTTCTACTTACCTAGTGCTGCTCTGACAAGAAATATACCACAAATGGGATGGCCTTAACAAACAGGAGTTTAGTCTTACAATTTGGAAGCTTTAAGTCCAAGTTCAAAGTGCCAGGCTCTTGGGGCTGGGTGAGAGCCCCTCAACCTTGGGGTCCAGCTCTGCCTCCTGCTCCTGGCCCACTGCAGCTAGAGGCATTTCTTTACTCAGATAGCTGTTGGCTGCTGAGGCTGAGAAGCCTCAAGGTTGACAAGTAAAAAGGCATAGTCCTGATGTTACCAATCCACACAGCAGGCCATTACATTGTAAGTCCCAAGGTCGGCAGAGCATAGCAGGCTGCTGAGCAACGACATGGCTACATGCAGGGTCCAAGCATGCCAAAGGCTAGAGACCATTCTCAAAGCTTCTCCTTATATACAGAAAGCAGACCACATACCAAAAAGCAGCTACTCAGCTGCTCACAGTAGATTCCACCATGGAGTTGATTACCAGTCTCATCATGGGGAATACTACAACCAAATGCCCAGCCACTCAACCAGGCCTAGCCAAGTTGACATACAAACATAACCATCACAAATAGTGTCCATTAAAGGCCATGAACCTCTGTACCTAGTGCTGGCAACCTTTCCTTTGTAAATTAGTTTGTATTGATGTTTTCAATAAGATCTACTATTATCATATTAAATTCATCAACAGTTTTGAGATGCACTCAATAGAAATAAAGCCTAAAATAAATACTGATCAAATTTTATAGTAAACTTCTGAAAGAACTTATTTTAAAATACATAATCACTTTCCTCATTTTTTCCAGGACTTTGCTCTTAATAGTCTCCATTTCTGTATATTTGAGTGATTGCAACGAGGACATCTTTTATTCTTCTTTGTGTCTAAATACTTTGTAATGTGACTTTGTAGCTCCTCTTGTAAAAATAACAATAATAAAACAACAAACAAACAAAAAACAGTTTCTTTCTAATTGATTTCAATTAACTGCTACCCCCTATGTAAGTTGGTAAAAATGCTATTCATAGAATTTTTAATGGCTGTGATTTTTTTGAACCCATATCCCCAGGCCTTTCCTCTAAGACACCTCTGGATCTCTATGAGAAAAGGAACCAACAATATTTCGATAAATAGTTGAGCACTTAATTGTTTACACCACCTAGAAACTCTCATCAAAAGTTCATAAATAATCATGATTGAATATGAGCTGACTTTATTACTGGCTTTGGAAAATATAGTGCAATGAAAGTAACTGTCGGGGAGCAAAGCAAGATGGTGAAGTAAGTTCATACTCTCATTTGTTCTCATAGTAATTAGCTCACAGAACACATAAAAAGTAGCATATACATATCTCAGAACTCTGGACAATAGCTGAGGTGTTGGAGAGTCAGGGTGACTCCAGAACTCAGGGAGAGGACACTTGTGGATGGGACAAGAGCTGGAAGAACCTATTCACTAACCTCATGACCACTTGCTCATTGCAGCTATTTTGGGTCAGAATTGTGTACCACCCCAATCAAGGAACACAGAAAAGGAGCTAAACTGAGGAAATTGTATCCTGGTTTTTTAAGGCAGCACAAATTGACCACAGGAGTTCAAGGGCAGCTCACCTGGGAGGGGATGAAAGGAGAGCAGGACACTGAGAGAAGAGTGCTGTTGAATCTTACTGAGATGGAGGTCAGTAGGACCAAGAGGAACAGCAAGGGATCAGGGCAAGGGGAATATTTTGCATTGATGGGCAACACAAAGGGAAATGGCTGTCTTTCTGTCTATAGTAGGACACAGTGGGAGAGCCTGTGAAGGGGTGCCCATAAGAAAAAGACATAGAGAGCCCATCTTCACCATAGGAAAGTCAAACCCTGCAGGTTACATCAATATCTGTGACCAGCTAAATTCCCTTCCCATGCATGCATATTGAAATCATTTGTTCTCTAGTGCACATGGTTCATTTTCCAAGATAGGGCTATGCTAGAACACAAAAGAGCTTTCAACAAATTTGAAATCATGCAAAGCATCTTCTCTGATCACAATAGTAAGAAGCTACAAATCAACAATTGGAAAAATTTTGAAAAAGAACAAATATATGAGGGGAAAAAAGACACTACTAAAAAATATTGGGTCATAGAAGAAATCAAAGGTTGAATTTTTTAATTCCTAGAATTAACTGATTACTAAGAAAACTTGTACTCCAGTGATTTTGAAAAACTAGATGACATGAACAAGTTCCTAGAAATATATTACCTACCCAAACTAACAAAGATAGAAAGTCCATAGAGGACATCCAAGCAGCTAACAAACATATGAAAAGATGTTTATGGTACATGATTAGTAGCCATTAGAGAGACGCAGATCAAAACTACAATGAGATACCATCTCACCTTGGCTAAAATGGCACTGATAAATTGAAAAAAGAAAAAAAGAAGAGGAGATTTGAATTCTTATCTATTGCTGGTGGAACTGTAAAATGATACAATCACTAGGGAAATGAGGGTGCTTTCTCAAAAACTAGATACACCAATCCTACTCCCAGGTATGTACTCTAGAAACCTAATAATAATAAGATAACAGACATATGGACACCTACATCACTGCTGCTTTATTCACAGTAGGAAATAAATGGAAACAACTGAAGTGGACATCAGTCGGTGAATGAAAAAGCAAAAATTTGGTACATATGTGCAATGGAATACTATGGAGTGTGAAGAACAATGATGATACAGTATGGATGTTCTTGGAAGGTGTAATGCTAAGTGACATAAGTCAAGCACACAAATATTATATGATTCCTCTAAGGAAACAAGAATAGATATATAGAGACAAAAATGAAAAAAAAACGAACTAACTGCCATTGAGTCAATTCTGACTCATAGCGACTCCCATTGGGTTTCCAAGGCAGTAAATCTTTACAGGAATAGATTGCCCAGTCTTCCTTCCACAGAGTGGCTGGTGGGTTTGAACCAGTGGCTGGTGGGTTTGAAGCACCAATCTTCTGGTTAGTAGTCAAATGCCTCAGGCACTGTGCCACCAGAGACAGATCAATGTTTATTGGTGATTACCAGAGGAAATAGAAGAGGAAAGGAAATATACTTTGGATAAGAGAAGTTTAAATAAATATATATAAACCAAACTCACTGTCATTGAGTCAATCCCGACTCATAGTGACCCCAATTGGGTTTCCAAGTTGGTAAATCTTTATGTAAGTAGATTGCCCAGTCTTCCTTCCATGGAGTGGCAGGTGGGTTTGAACCACGAACCTTCTGGTTAGCAGTCAAATGTCTTAGGCATTACACCACCAGAGTTCCATATATACATACATACATACATACATATATGTGTGTGTGTGTGTGTGTTGTGTTGTTAAGTGTCATTGAGTCATCTCTGATTCACAGCAACTCTGTACACAGCAGAACAAAACACTGCCTGGTCTTGTGCCAGCCTCATGATCCTTGCTATACCTGAGCCTGTTATTGCAGCCACTGTGTCTATCCATCTCATCGAGGGCCTTCCCCTTCTTCATTGACCCTCCACTTTACCAAGCATGATATCCTTCTCCAGGGAATGGTGTCAACATGACCAAAGTAGATGAAATGAAATCTGGCTATTCTTCCTTCCAACGAGCATTCCTGCTGCACTTCTTCCAGGACAGATCTGTTAGTCCTTTTAGCAGTCCATGGTACTCTTAGCATTCTTCTCCAACACCACAACTCAAAAGCATCAACTCTTCTTCAGTCTTCCCTATTCATTGTCTAACTCTACATGCATAAGAGGCAATTGAAAATACCATGGCTTGAGTTAGGTGCACCTTAGTCTTTAAGGAGACATCTTTGCTTTTCATCACTTGAAAGAGGTCTTTTGCAGCAGATTTGCCCAATGCAATACTTCATCTGATGCCTTGACTGCTGCTTTCATTGCTGCTGATTGTAGAAACAAGTAATACGAAGTTCTTGACAACTTCAATCTTTTCTCCATTCATCATGAAGCTGTTTATTGGACCAGTTGTGACGACTTTTGTTTTCTTTTTATTGAAGTGTAACCCATACTGCAGGCTGTAGTCAGTCTTCAATATTCATCAGTAAATGCTTCAAGTCATCCTCACTTTCAGCAAGTGTCATCTGAATATCGCAGGTTGTTAATGAGTCTTCCTCCAATCCTGATGCCACATTCTTCTTCATATAATCCATATTTTCACATTATTTGTTCAGCATACAAGTTGAATAAGTATGGTGAAAGGATACAACCCTGATGCACTTCCTTCTTGATTTTGAACCATGCAGTATCACCTTGTTTTGTTCAAACAACAGCCTTCTGATCTATGTACAGGTTCCTCATTAGTACAACTAAGTGTTCGGGAATTCTCATTCTTCTCAATGTTATGCACAATTTGTTATGATCCACACAATTGAATGCTTTTGCATAGTCAATAAAACACAAATAAACATCTTTCTGGTATGCTTTGCTTTCAGCTAAGATCCATCTGACATCAGCAGTGATATCCCTCATTCCATGTCCTCTTCTAAATCCAGCTTGCATTTCTGGAAGCTCTCTGTCAATATATTGCTGTAACCTTTTTTGAATTATCTTCAATAAGATTCTATTTGCATGTGATATTAATGATATTGTTCAATAATTTCCACATTCTGTGTGATCACCTTTCTTTGGAATGGGTACAAATATGGATCTCTTCCATTCAGTTGGCCAGATAACTCTCTTTCAAATCTCTTTGCATAGCCCAGTGAGTGCCACCAGCAGGGCATTCATTTGTTGAAACATCTCAATGGGTATTCTATCAATTCCTGGAGCCTTGTTCTTCACCAATTCCTTCAGAGCAGCTTTGACTTCTCCCTTCAATACCATTAGTTCTTGAACATATGCCACCTCCTGAAATGAATGAACAGTGAACAATTCTTTTTGGTACAGTGCCTTTTTGTATTTCACCCACATTCTTTTGATGATTCCTGCATCATTCAATATTTTGCCCATAGAATCTTCCAATACTACAACTCGAGGCTTAAATTTTTTCTTCAGATCTTTCATCATGAGAAATGCTGAGCATGTTCTTCCCTTTTGGTTTTCTAACTCCAGGTCTTTGCACATTTCATTATAGTAATTGGCTTTGTCTTCTCGAGCTTCTCTTTGAAATCTTCTGTTAAGCTCTTTTATCTTGTCATTTCTTCCATTTGCTTTAGCTACTCTACACTCAAGGGCAAGTTTCAGAGTATCTTCTGTCATACATTCTGGTCTTTTCTTCCTTTCTCATTTTTTAATGACCTCTTGCATTTTTCACAGATAATGTTCTTGATATCATCCCACAATTCCTCTGGTTTTAGTCATTGTTGTTTAATGCATCAAATCTATTATTTAAATGGTCTCTGGATTCAGGAGAAATATTATCAAGGTCACATTTTGGCTCTTGTAGACTTATTTTAATTGTCTTCAACTTCAACTTGAATGTGCATATGAACAGTTGATGGTGTGTTCCACAGTTAGCTCCTGGCCTTGTTTTGGCTGAAGATACTGAACTTTCCATTGTCTCTTGCTACATAGGTAGTCAATCTGATTCCTGTGTATTCCATCTGGTGAGTCCACATGTGCAGTCATTGCTTACATTGTTGAAAAAAGGTATTTTCAATGAATAAGTTATTGGTCTTGCAAAATTCTATCATATATATATGATATATATGGCACATTATATATATATATATATATATATATATATTTGTTGTTATGTGCCACCGAGTCAGATCTGACTCATAGTGACTCCTCCTTGTATTTCCAAGGCAGTATCACTACGGAAGTAGATTGCCCCATCTTCCTTCCGAGAAGTGGCTGGTGGGTTTGAACCGCCAGCCTTCCAGCCCTCTGGTTAGCAGTCAAGTGCCTTAGGCACTATGCTACCAGAGCTCCCATACATACATATATATATTATACACACACACACACACACATAAATATGGTGATGGGAAAAGTGGCACCAAATGTGAATGTAGTGAGTATAGCACAATCAAAGTGAAAATGAGTGAGCACATATGGATGAGTATAGGCATATTGGTATATGAGTAGGTACAGTTACAGTTGTGTACATAGATGAAAACATTTATCTGTGTGTAAACAAAAAAAAAAAAAAAAATGAACTCACTGCCATTGAGTAAATTGTGAGTCATAGTGACCCCCATTGGATTTCTGAGACAGTAAATCTTTACAGAAGTAGATTGGCCAGTCTTCCTTCTGTGGAGTGGCTGGTGTGTTTGAACCAACAACCTTTTGGTTAGCAGTCAAATGCATTAGGTACTATGCCACCAGAGCTCCCATATCTGTAGGTAGTTACATCTAAATACAAATATGTAGGTGCAGGCAGATACATTCATTAAAGACACTTCACAAACATAGCTAAACACCTTTCAATATTGGTTTTCTAGGTTTGAAAGCTTAGGACCATAGTCTCATGGGAAAGCTCAGTCAATTGACATAACATAGTTCACAAAAATCATGACCAGCATTCTAGTGAAGTGAGTAGCATTTGGGGTCTTAAAAGCTTATGAACTGCCATCTAAGACACAACTACAGATCTCAACTCACCAGGAGCAAAACAATAAGAAGGTAACCAAAAGCTCAGAGATGAAACAGGTCTACATGAGCCACAACCTTATCTATCCTGAGACCAGAAGAATGAAATGATACCTGGGTAGGCTATCATTTCTGACTGTTCTGACCAGAGTCACAATAGATGGTTCCAGATAAAAAGGGAGAAAAGTGAAGAACAGAACTCAAATTCTTATTTTTTATTTATTTTTTAAAAAAAAAAGCCAGACACACTGGAACAGTAGAGACCAGAGGAATGCCTGAGACTATTGTCCTGAAAATACTCTTTAAACCTAGAAATAACCCTATTCCCTGAGATCACCTTTTAGTGAAATAACAGTGGCCCACAAAAGAAAGGACAACCAAAACCACACCAAGCTCACTGCCATGGAATTGATTCTGATTCATGGGGAACCCCACTGGGTTTCCAAGGCTGAGAATCTTTAAGAAAACAGACTGCCCAATCTTTCTTCCACATAGTGGCTGGTAGGTTTGAGCCACCAACCTTTTGTTTAGCAGCCAAGTGCCTTAACCACTACACCACCAGAACTCCTTACCTATAATATTGGTGCTCTACTTAAACATCATCAATATGAGACCAAAAGCTCAATAATTACTCCAAAGCAAAGGTGAAAAGATAAGGGGAAAGGCAAAATAAACCCAAACCAAAGCAAACCCACATTCCTCTAGTCGATTCCAATTCCTAGGTACCCTATAGGACAGAAGAGAGCTGCCCCATAGAGTTTCCAACACTATAAATCTTTATGGAAGCAGACTGCCTTATCTTTCTCCCATGGATTCAAACCGCTGACCTTTTGGTTAGCATCCCGATACTTAAACAACAACAGCACCAGAGCTCCTTGTAGGAGCACTGGAGCACTGGAAATGGAACACAGAACACAATTAAAGAGAATGTTGACATATTGTAATAAACATAACTAATATAACTGAACAAATTGATCCGAAATTGTCAAATGAGAACTTATATTGCTGTGTAAACTTTCACCAAAATATTAAATAAATTATTATTTTTTTAAAAATTGTGAAATAAAAAAAAATTAATTGGTATTTCCAAGATTAGACCTCAAGAGACCTTGAACCCTTTCCCTTTTTCTTCCCCTATTGGCAACTTGACCAGCCACCATACGAACAAGCCTGGCCAGTTGGACAGATGATGAGAGACTGCTTAGATCAGAGCTGAGTTAGCCCATTTGTCTTACCCAAAACCTGAGAGACATGAGAAAGCGTAGCCAAGATCAGCAAAGCTGTCTACCTGACCAAGGACTCATGAAAGAGCCTGGCCAATAATAAAAATCTTCTCAGCTGAGACCAACCTACATTGCTATTCAGTACAATCAAGAGCTAAATAAATGGTTACTGTTTAAAAGCATTAATTTTTTGAATGGCTTAGTAGATAGTAATAACTAATTGATGAAATTAACATTTCAAAATTTGAAATATGAGATATGAGCTGATATCTCACAATAACTCCTTCTCTAGCATGACTTTTATATAAGAATGCTTCTAGTGTGAAATGTCAATAAGATCTGTTTTCTCTCAGCATTATTTAAAATTATGCATGCTATAGTGTAATTGTAATTGTGTTCCTAAAACCCAGAAAGGCATGTTCCTTCTATTATTAACTCTTTCCCTCTTCCTTTTCCTTTCACTCTACTCCTCCGTAATGGATTCCTTTTCTCATAAAGGAACATAGTTAAAGCTTAGTTCAAACAAACTCCATAGAGTTTACCCCTCTCCTTTGGCAAATTAGATTATTTAGTGCTTTATATAGAAATCTGTCAGGACACTAATTCCAAGACTTTCTCTCAAAACATTGAGTGCAATAGTTTAACAATGTGCCACTTTATCTATTCAGCCTTCCATTATTCATTAGAGACTTAATAAAATGTTAACAAATGATGATGAAAGTTCCAATGGCTTTCTATTATTTCTACTTAATGAAGCAATCTGAATGGAATAGAGATTGCCACTCTTTGACTTCAAATAGTTTTTTTGGCAATTTCTATATAATTATGTTGCCTGAATGTACTAACTTCTCAGGAACAATTTGCTTCTTTGAGACATATTTTAGAACATATACTTTACTACTCAATCTACTGTTTTTCTAATTAATTTAAATATACCAATATACTATCATAAAAACATAAACACCAAAATAATATATAATTTTTAAAATGTCTTTCCAATTCAGTCATATTGTTACAAGTTTGTTTTCTTTATACGCATCAATTATTTGAGGGATAAAACCGACTTTTCCTAGCCATGACATACAGCCTTGTATTTCTCAATATTAGTGAATTATCAGGTCTTATGAAGGGCTGGCTCAGTGTCAAAGTCCTAAGTGAATTATATGAGTCCATTTAAAAGAATAGTGACCAATTTTTTAGTACATTACTTTATTTAGCAAATAATTCTGAGAAAATGCTTAATATCCTGCACTTATGCCCCTCTAGTGGCATAAATGTTAAGCACTTAGCTACTAACTTAAAATTGGCATTTTGAAGCCACCTGGGGGTGCCTTGGAAGAAAGGCCTGGAGATCTACTTCCAAAAGATCACAGTCAATGGAAACCCTATGAAGCACAGTTATACTGTGGCACACATGGGATTGCAATGAGTCAGAATTGACTCAAGGGTAACTGATTTTACTATGGATCACTACTGTGAACCTTAGTGGTTAACACACTCAGCTGCTAAGCAAAAGATTGAAGGTTCAATTCTACCCAGCAGTGCCTCAGAAGAAAGGCCTGGTAATCAACTTCCAAAAATTGTCATTGAAAACCCTATGGGACACAGCTCTACTCTGAAACACATGGAATTTTTATGATCAGAACTGATTTGAAAGCAACTGTTCAAACCCACCAGCTACTCCTCAGAAGGAAGTTTGTGCAATCTACTTCCATAGCATTACCCTCTCAGAAATCCAAGGGGAGGAAGAGGGAGCGAAGCTGTTGCATTGTGGGAAATAGCAGTCAATGTCATGAGACAAAGTGAATGTGAGCTAATGTATGGAAAATGAATTTGCTCTGTAAACTTTCATCCAAATCACAAAAAAATTAAAAAAAAAAAAAATGTATGCCCTGTATCTAGAGAAACACTTGACATGTAGTATGGTGATTTAGAGTGTTTTGAATGAATTAACGAAATAATATTTTGTGGAGACTTGTGCTAGACATGAAATATACAGGTAAATGTATTGACTCCCCTTGCTAGCATATTGTCCAGTAAAAACAGAACAAAAGCATAATCAAATATGTTGATCAGTAAAGGCATACTCAAGTGTTATGTGGGGCATCACAAAGATAAAAAATAAAGAGTTATGTGGAGGAAGATTTTTAAGGATCCCATAGGCTGAACTGTGAAGTTTAAATTAATTCCATAGTCAATGGATACGAAAGAGAGATTTTCAAGCATTTTAATGGCAGGATTGCATTTGTTATTTAGATAGAAAACCCAGGTGGTAAAGGAACATTTCAAATGAAACTTTCAACTGAATTGGGTTGTTATGGGACCAATGGGTGTTGGGACCATAAGTTATATTAGTCCAGAAAACATATTTTGGAGATATTAACTAAAGTAGTGTTATCTGACACAGAGGAAATTTAGACTTCAAATAATTTCAAGTTTATGCAAGACAGATCACATAGAAAAGTGGCAATAGATATGTAAAATAAGACACTATCTCCTAGAATACATCCAAAGAGAAATTTGTCTAACTGACTAGACTAGATCCTGGAAAGTCTTACTAGTTTGAGACATCAATGTAAAGGAATGTGGGCATGAAAATGGCATACATGTATAATGAATATAGAACACAGGACTTCCCACTAAAGTGTATAGAATGCCTGCTTTTTTGTTAGTTGCAGTTGAGTTGAGTCAGTTCTGATTCATGAAGACCCATGCGTGTAAAGTATGTGTAAATTCCATAAGGTTTGCACAGCTGTGACTTTTCAGAAACAGACTGCAAGGCCTGTCTCCCAAGGCAACTCTGGGTGGGTTAGAATGATCACTCTTTCTGAGCAGTAGTACAGTGCTTAACTATTTGCTCCACCCATGAACCAGGAACTCCTATAGAATACCTGGTGTTCTATAGGAATTTTATATTTTATTGTATATTAAAGTCAAACAGAAACCAATGTGTTTATCTAAAAATAAATGGAAGAACTGTCTGAGTAGAAGAATTATGCATTTTTACCTTAGCTTATGCCCACCTTCTATTTGAGATTTCCCAGTCCAGCTTTTCATCAACTTATCTCAATGTTAAGCCTGCAGGAGATGAAATAGCAGACATAACTCTCTTGATTCATTTTGTGTTACAAATGCATATCCAAGGAATACCACACATTGAAAATATCTGATACCATAAAAGAAAAAAAATGCAGTAAAATAAACAAGCAACAACATGTAACGTAAAAAAAACCCAGCAACATGTAAAAATAAATTAGCATAGTATGCTTCTGAAAATATTTTGCCATGGAAGGCATAGTTAACAAATAAATACAGTGTTCTAGTTACTTAATGCCGCTCTGTCAGAACTATACCACAAATGGGATAGCCTTAATAAACAGGTAAAATTCTTAAAATTTGGAGGCTTTAAGTCCAAGTTCATTCTATACACTTTAGTGGGAAGTCCTGTGTTCTATATTCATTATCCATGGATGCCATTTTCATGCCCACATTCCTTCAAATTGATGTCTCAAACTAGTAAGACTTTCCAGGATCTAGTCTAGTCAATTAGACAAATTTCTCTTTGGATGTATTCTAGGAGATAGTGTCTCTAGGGGCTGGGTGAAAGCCCCTCACCCTTGGGGGCCAGCTCTGCCTCCTGCTCCTGGCCCACTGAAGCTAGAGGTGTTTATTCACTCAGACAAATGCTGGATAGTGAGGCTGAGAAGCCCCAAGGTTGACAAGAAAAAAAAGGCATAGTCCTGATGTTACCAAACCACGTGGCAGGCCATTGACTTAAGTCTATTATAAGTCCCTAGGTCGGCAGAGCATAGCAGGCTGCTGGGCAATGGCACAGCTACATGCAGGGTCCAAGCATGTCATGGGTTAGAGACCATTCCCAAAGCTTCTCCTTATATACAGGAAGAAGACCTCATACCCAAATGCAGCTATGCATCTGTTCACAGTAGATTCCACCATGGAGTTGATTACCAGTCTTATCATAGAGAATGCTACAACCAGCTGCCCAGCCACTCAACCAGGCCTCGCCAAGTTGACACACAAACATAACCACCACATACAGAATGCATGCATTATTTGCATAAATATGTGATAAGCAATAAATGACTGCAGATCCAACAGCAACAATCCAGGAAACAAGAAATAATTCTTTAAAACTTTAGTATCCTGAGAAAAATTGTAGAATATATCCACAAAACAAGAACAAAATCCTGTTATCAGATGAGAGAACAAGGAAGAGCTTGGAGAAATAAAAATGTAATTGCCAAAAAAAATTCCAACCTAAACATTGAAATGTAAACTTGAAAAAATTCAGAAGCAAAAGTTAGAACAAGATTTTTGAAAGGTGAATATGTTCAATTGAGATGTCCAACAACCAACTAATAATATTAGAAGGAGAAAACAGAAGGTGGAAACTTTCAACAAAATAATGGAAACTAATTTCTCAAAGTTGAAGTTCTGTCTGCATCCTTAGATAAGAAGTGTTCACTGAGTCACTTAAAAATTATATGTAGAAAATCAAGACATCAAAGAAAATCATTATACAGAAATTTCACTATAAATGAATAGTTTCAAATGTCTTAAGGCAGGGAAAAAAAACAGCAGCTGTTTTACAAAAGATAATTAATTAGAATGACATCAGATTTCTCATCAGCTATACTAAATGTTGTAATTCATGGGGAATCATCTTCAAAATTGAATGAAATTATTTCTCCCATATAATTCCTAGCCAGGATATTAATGGGATACAAGGACAGAATACACACATTTTTAGAATGCATATGCTCAGATGGTCTATATCCAAGACCTTTTATTAAAAAGAGGGGAGAGGAGTTCTGGCAAGATGGTGGACTGGGCAGAAGGACTGCACAGACACTCTTCAACAAAGAAAAGGGAAACCAATTAAAACAGACACGGAAGATAATCTTGGACCCCTGAGCCTTGAAGGGAAGAATATAGAAGTGGACTAAACCCCAACAAGCAGAAGAATTTGCATGAAAATACCAAAAAAGAAGACATATGGAGCTAAGGTCTGGCAGCAATCCTGAGCGATCCTGACAGCACAGACAGCTTAGAGATTCCTGAGTGGTGGTAGGACCTAAGAATTAACCTAAAAATCACCTGGCTAGCCAGGGACTGCACAGATGACTGTGCATGGTGGCTGGGGAACAAATGGAGAAGGTGAAGAGAAAGGTGGGTTGAACTGTGGACTTCTGCCGGTCCGGAGGGCGCCGCCATTTTAAAGGTTTAAAAAGTGGCTTGACTATTTTGGATATTTAAAGAAACCATGCTCTCGAAGACTCCTGGGGCTTAAGAAAACGTTCTGCTTTCCAGCAACCCCAAGGACATTCAGAACCAGCAAGACTGAAAAGTTAACAGAGATTGAAATACAACAACGCCATGATGCCTAAGAAACAGCAGACCATCACAGTCCACACAAAGAAGCAGGATAAAGTGGTGGAAACAAGGGAGTAGATTACAGTCCCAGAACACATTCCTGAGGAAGAAGTAGCATTGGAACTCTCTGACAAGGAATTCAAAAGAATTATCTTTAGGTATCTTCAAAGGATTGAGAGACAGACCAAAGAAAACACAGAAAAAACCTTAGAAGAATTTTGGAAGAAAATTCAAGAACAAAATGACAAAATAAATGAAAAATTAGAAATGATTCTAAATCTACAGATAGAAATCCAGAAGATTAATACTAGATTGTCAGAAATAGGTAACATATTGCTGGGGCAAAGGAGTAGAATTGATGAACACAGAATTAATGAGATGGAAGACAAATACCTGAATACTTCTTTTGAAAAGAATCAATCAGAAAAAAAAAATCAAAACAAAATGAAGAAAGCCTTAGGTTCATGTGGGATACAATCAAAAGGAATAACTTATGTGTCATTGGAATTCCAGAACAGGAAGAGAAAAACAAAACCACTGAGAAAATTGTCCAAGACATGCTGGAGGAGAACTTCCCTGAAATGATGAAAGATGAGAATATATCCATCCAGGAAGTCCAACGAACCCAAACAGGATAGACCTCAAAAGAAAATCACCAAGACACATCATCATCAAACTCATCAAAACCAAAGACAAAGACAGAATCCTAAAAGTAGCACGGGAAAAAACAAAAAGTTACCTACAAAGGACAGCCAGTAAGAATAAGCTCTGATTTCGTAGCAGAAACCATGCAAGCAAGAAGACAATGGGATGGTATATATAAAACCCTGAAAGAGAAAAATTTTCAACCAAGAATCATATACCCAGCAAAATTGTCCCTCAAATATGATGGTGAAATTAGGAGATTTCCAGATAAGCAGAAACTAAGGGAATTTGTGAAAACCAGACCAA
>NW_006921967.1:2231316-2238664 GCF_000298275.1 Orycteropus afer afer | reverse complement strand
AAAAAAAAAAAAAAAGATAAAAAAATAAATAAATAAAAATACAAAGAGGGGAGAAAAAAATATACAGACCTTAATCCATAGAAGAGTCACATCTTTTCCCCTTCTTTTATTTCAAACAGTCTTTTCTCATCTATTTATTCTTCCAGATAAACTTCAGATAACAGTTATTGTTTTAAAATTATAACATTACCCACATTATAATGGAGGCTGCCTAAATCCAAAATATATCCCATATCCTCCAAAAAACATAGGGAGCAAAAGGAGGAGCAAAAAAAAATACCCAGTACAACTAAGGAATAGACAGCTTAAAAAAAAAAAAGACAAAGTAGAACTGCCTTATAGGGTTTCCAAGGCTGTAAATCTTTACAGAAGCAGAATGTCCCATCTTTGACATGCTGAGAAGCTGGTGGGTTCAAGCCTCCAACCTTTCAGTTAGCAGTTGAGTGCTTTAACCACTGTGCTTACAGTGCTCCTTTAAAATAGGCAATTCTACAGCTCAATTAGGAAAAAGAGAATACTGAAGCTTCCTTTTATGTGTAAGGTGAAAAATATACATTTCAAACTAGTAGAGCCAGCTGCAGGATTCACATCAATCAAAAATCCAGTGAAGATTATATAGAAAATAAGAGAGAATAGAAAGGGGCTAGCAGCAATGGAGTGCCGATAAAATTGATACAAGTAGTCCCAGAAACAGAATCCTATCTTGGTTGAGTAAATGCTGAGAATAAGTTTCAGTGCTGGTGGTCAGTGTTGGCCACAGGGAAAGGGAGGGGCCTGAAAATGCATTGGACCACAAATAACAATATTTAGTAGCCAGTACTTCCAGAAAATGGGGAAGTGAATTGGAAAAGAGAGTATGACCTTTCGAGGTTAGAAAGTGAAGGGAAAAAAGATAGGAAGTGGTGGAGATTAATGAACCATAGAAACAAAATGAGGAATATCATGTTAAACCTCTCTCCTTGACAATAGATAGATAGATAGATCATTCAAAAACAGTTACAGCAGTATGTTGACAAGGAACTGCCAGAAATTCAAGCTGGATTCAGACAAGGACATGGAGTAAGGGATATTATTGCTGATATCAGATGGATCTTGGCTAAAAGCAAAGAATGTCTGAAAGATGTTTACCTATGTTTTATTGACTAACCAAATGTATTCAACTATGTGGATTGTAATGATTTATGAATAACATTCAAAGAATGGGAAGTCCAGAACTCTTAATTGTGCCTTTGTGGAACCTGTATAAAAACCAAAAGTCTGTTGTTCAAACAGAACAAGAGGAAAATGCATGTTTTAAAATCAGGAAGGGCATGCATCAGGGTTGTATCTTTCACTGTATTTACTCAGAGTAAATAATCTGAAAACCTAAACTATATGAAGAAGAATGCATCATCAGTACTGGAGGAAGACTCACTATGATATGCAGATGACACAACTTTGCTTGTTAAAAGTGAAGATGACTTGAAGCACTTACTGATGAAGATCAAAGATTACATTCTTCAATAGGGATTACACTTCAACATAAAGAAAACAAAAATCCCTACAACTGGACCGATAATCAACATCATGATAAATGGAGAAAAGATTGAAATTGTCAAAGATTTCATTTTATTTGGATCCACAATCAACAGCCACGGAAGAAGCAGTCAAGAAATCAGATGTCTTATTTCACTGGGCAAATCTGCTGCAAGGGACTTCTTTAAAGTCATAAAGAGCAAAGATGTCACTTTGAAGACTAAGGTGCCCTAATCCAAGCCATGGTATTTTCAATCATCTCATATTCATGTCAAAGTTGGGCAATGGATAAGGAAGACCAAAGAATAATTGATGCAATTGATGCCTTTGAATTGTGGCATTGGTGAAGAATCCTGAAAATACCGTGAACTGCCAGAAGAACAAACAAATCTGCCCTGGAGGAAGTGCAGCTGGAATGCTTCTTAGACACAAGAATGGCCAGACTTCATCACACCTACTTTGGTCATGTTGTCAGAAGGGACCAATCCCTGGAGAAGGGTATCATGCCTGGTAAAGTAGAGGGTCAGCGAAAAAGGGGAAGACACTCAATGAGATGGATTGACACAGTGGCTGCAATGATGGGCTCAAGTATAGCAAGGATTACGAGGATGGTGCACAATGGGGCAGCGTTTGATTCTGTTGCACATAGGGTCACTATGAGTTGGCACCATGTATTATGGCTACTGGAGAAATATCATCATACATCATCACTAATTCAAAGATTATACTACAACTAACACAAACAAATTTGTTTTGAGAACAGAGAGCTATTTATAGACAATTTCTAAATAAAACAGAATTGTCTGTATATATTAAACTGGAAGATTTTTGATAAAAGAACAAAAACCAAACTCATTGCCATCGAGTCAAATCTGACTCATAGCTACTCCTACTGGATTTCCAAGGCTATGAATCTTTATGGAAGTAGATCACCCTGTCTTCCTTCCACAGAGCAGCTCGGGGGCTTGAACCGTTGACCTAAACAAGTAAAACTCAATTCCTATATTACTACTTGTAAAATTAAAAAATAAAGAAAAAGAAGAAACACAATCTACTTTCTATGCAGAGAAAACAGCTGACAGCAAGTGCTATGCCCTAGGACTTGACTGCTCCAATCCTCTGGGATTATTTTGTATCGAGCTTGTCTAAAATTGAAGACCCTGAGATTACTGAGGCAAAACCAAACGGCAAGTATATAGATTTTGATAAATGGTCACCTGTCACACACTAATTCTTTGCAGGAGCGATACATGGTTTAAGTCAAGGGTTGTTGATATGTCCAAGTACTCCTCAGGGTAAAGCCTATTTCTTATTAATGAATGGATAGCTCACTGGAGGCTTGAATAAATTGTCTAATTTAGCAGTTGCAACATAGATGAGCATGAAAAAGTAGAGCTTAATCAGATACATTGATCTTTTAAAAAATAGTTAGGTTTCTACATTAGAAATATTCTTGTAGAAATGTTATTAGTATTGTATTTAATTAACTATAAGTGTGTGTGGTGAGTGTTGATAGAATGACTTTTACCTACACTACACTGACTACAAGAATCTACAGGAAAATTGTGTCTGAAAGTGGTAGCAGGATTCATTTTGACAGGGAACTATGTCAAATTGAAATCAGTATTATTTGTACACCTTAAATGATTACTGTCTCTTCACTAATACTCAGGGATTGAAGTAAAGAAAATGAGTCAATGTTGCTTATTTTGTCACTGATTTTTCTGTCAAATTCATGGCTAAAAGTACAATAGAAGTACCATTCTCCATATTACTATTATTATATAAGGACAAAAATATGCAAAGGATCTAAGTTAAGGTTGGGATAAGAAGAAAGCCATTAAACTTTAAAGCAGGAAAAAATTTAATCAGAAAAGAAGATGTCTAAAAAGTAGGCATAGAAAGGGCTTGAGGAGCAGATTCTATGTTGGATCTCTAGGAATGACTACCAGAACACGAAACTGATATTCTGAAGACACCACCACATAAACATTGTACTTAAAAACCTACAACACCAGCCACAAACACCTCTTGCATCCAAAAGAAAAAAACTGAAGCTTAAAACTCGGCCCCAGGGTTTAGTACTTAAGAGCAAGGACCCGCACCATAGCTACCCTGCTTCCTGACAGCCTGAAAGCTAGAGCATGAACACTTGTCACTTTTCAAGCAAGCCACATTTTCAGAGTCCTGCCAGGGAGCAAAAGTCCAAGAACAGCAGGTTTGTGGCCTCTGCCTCACTTCTGCCTTCCAAAGATCACACGAATGCATGTAAAAGGCAGAAACTGATTCACAGAAAGAACAAACTCAATTTCCTATAGGTATATAAGCAGCATCATTTGTATAATGACTTTAATAAAATAGAAATTATTTCTACTTTTTCATCTGTTGTTAAAGGGAGGCATAATAGCTTTGGTGGTGTAGTGCCTAAGGCACTTGACTGCTAACCAGAAGGCTGGCCGTTCAAACCCACCAGCCACTCCTCAGAAGGAAGGTTGGGCAGTCTACTTCTGTAGCGATACCACCTAGGAAAACAAAGGAGGGGTTGCTATGGGTCAGGTCTGACATGACAGCATGTAACAACAAAGGGAAGCAGAGGCGGTATGTTTTGACCTCCTCTAACTACACAAGCTCTAGTAGTGTAGTTCCTAAGGCACTTGACTGCTAACCAGAAGGCTGGCAGTTCAAACCCACCAGCTACTGCTTGGAAGGAAGGTTGGGCAATCTACTTCTGTAGTGATACCACCTAGGAAACCCAAGGAGGGGTCCCTATGAGTCGGGTCCAACTTGACGGCACATAGCAATGACAAAACAACTACACAAGAGGAAGATAGAATCACCATCAGCAGCCCAAGGACTGTTCCTATGAAGCCAGACATACTGCCACCCTCCAGCCCTCTTATCAACCTTGACACCAACTGTTCCTCCCATGGCATCCACCACCTCTTTGCTGGGTTCGATAATTTGCTGCAGTGGCCACACAGAACTCACAGATTATGGGGTTTATTAGGGAAGCTACAGACTACAATTCAAATTTAGGAATGCTTTCAGGATTCTTTGATCAAGACAGTCTCCCCTCTGCTGTGCCCTTAGATACACCCTCTGGGCCTTGACCTCATGGCCTGGCTTCTGCCTCTGTGGACCAGGTAAGCCTGCCACTTTGTCCTGTGCCTCTTGTTTCTACTGCCACCATCTCTCAGCCAGGTGTCTCTCTCAGTCAGGCATCTCTCTCAGCTGGCAGTCAGATTCCCCCTCTTCTTCTACGAGGGCTCATTTTAAGCCTGGCTGAGTGGCAAAACTAACCAAGCCCAACATCAGAGTTCTACACACCTGAGAGAGAGAGCAAACTTTCTCAGAAGATTACTTCCTGTGGCTCCAACCCCAGATGAATGACTTTAACCATCAGGAGTTTAAAAGCAGCTACTCAGTTGCTCACAGTAAATTCCACCATGGAATTAATTGCCAATCTCATTATAGAAAATAACTACTATGAGCTGCCCAGCCAAGTTGACACATATTTGCATGGTCCCACCCAGTAATTCAGTGGGAGTTACAAAGACTATGGCTAGAAAAGCCATACTGTGCAACTCACTACACAGCACTGGTGAAAAGTTAATTCTGAGAGATTTTAAAAACCAAAATGAATTTAGCACCTTTTATATTACTACTCTTCTAGCCAAGGTTCTAACAAACTTGTCATCTTTGTTATGTTTTTTATTATCTGCTGTTTCTATAAATACATTTTTTAGTCCTAAAATAGATTATTAATTTTAATATCTCTAAATTTTAAAATGATTAATCTTCCTACAGGTTATTATTTTTATTAGACTTTTTTTTTTAAGAATCCATCTAAGGTGTGTTGGTTGTCTCAAGAATAGGTTTTGCTTTCTATTCTTTAACTTTTTTCTTTTGTATTTAAAATTTCCTTCATATAATTTTTCTTTGAGTTTATTCCTCTTTTCCTAAATTCTTAAGCTGGTTTCTTATCCACTACTTTTTATCTTCTGTAGTTCCCTATTAGGAAAGTCATACAATATTCTTAATTTAAGTCTTTGATTCACAAATTGTCCCTTTTTTGTACTGCGATAGGTAGAAATTTTGTTATTGTTCAATATTAAATGCTTTCTTATTTTCCTTTTCATTTTTCTTTTACTCTATGCATAATTTGAAACATGATTTTTTTAATATCTGAAAATATAGGCTATTTGTAAGTCTGTTTTTGTAACTGACTTTTAATGTATATAAAATTGCCATTTCTCTGGCTCTAAAACATTGTGTATTAGTGATTTCTTATGGTTTTATCTATCATTGTGTTTTGGTAGGAGGATAGGGTCTGTATAATATTAATTATTTGTAATTTGTTGAGATTACTTTATAACCTATTATGTGGTCAATTTTTGTATTTTTTTTTTTTTTTACAAAATATGTAAAGCATATGCCTCAGTCTGAGTTCTCTAGAAAAAGAAAATCAGTGAAGCTCGTATGTATGTATGTATGTGTGTGTATATATATATATATATAAAGAGATGTGCCTTACAGAAATGGTTCACCTAGTTGTAAAGAATATCAAGTCCCAAGTCCATGAGTCAGATACCAAGCTGGAAACTTCTCTTGACTCATGTAGCTGCAGGGACTACAACTCAAGATGGGCAGATCAGATGGCTGGCTCATGGGCTGCAAAGACTATGAATCCAAGATTAGCAGATCTGATGCAATGAATAGTTTAGTATGGTCCTTCTAGGGTCTTTGTGATGTGTGAAGTGTTTGTGGCCCACCAATGGGATTGGATAGCTTGTAAATAAATGTATATGGCACCCATATGGGGGTGGAATCTTGGAGATAAGTTGTTCATAAACCTAACATGGGGATTGATCAGTTTTGCCATCCTGCTAGGCTTAAAATAAGCCATCCCAAACATGGTGAGGGGGTTCTTACTACCATCAAGACACAAGAGCCAGGAATGGATTACATCCTTTGGACTTAAGATCCCTGTGCTGAACCTTTTCAATCCAGGAGACAGAGAGCTGTGAAACTGGAGACAGTGAGAGATGACAAGAATAAGCAGCAGAGACATGTCAGCAGTAGAGGCCTCAGAACCAAGAGACTGGCTTGAGACAGAACAGTGTGCTTCCTGGTCCAGAGAGATGTCTTTGGGCAAGAGGCTTGCTGGTGGAGTGGCGTGCCTCTATGAGGACCTAACCAAAGACGTAGAAGAGCTTTGTAACACTTGCCCAAGCATGGCAAAAGCCAAATGGACATGGAGCCAAGAGGACAGGAGCCAGAGAGAGGTTCTGCTGCGAAGAGGCTGTACTAATCAAAGAACTATATCCTGAGTTGTTCCTGATCCTGACTTGTAACCTATTACTTCAGCCCCAGGGTTACAGGTGAGGAGAGAAAACTCAGGGATGCCCAAAGCAGCAGGCCGGAAAAGCAGGAGAAGGGGGATTAAAAGCCAGGAACCCGGACAGAAGAGCAGTCAGCCCCAGGGATACAGGTGAGGAGAGACAACTCAGGGACACCCAAAGCAGTAGGCGGGAAGAGCAGGAGAAAGGGGATTAAAAGGCAGGAACCCAGACAGAAGAGCAGTCAGCCCAAGGGATACAGGTGAGGAGAGACAACCCAGGGATGCCCAAAGCGGCAGGCGGGAAGAGAAGGAGAAAGGGTATTAAAAGGCAGGAAGCCAGACAGAGGAAAAGTCAGCCATAGGGACCCAGGTGGGGGTGATACAAGAGGTCTCCAACAGCAAGACAAACTTGTCTGTTGGTTTGTCCTACTGTGGTGACATGTAGACTTCAGTTTTGAGGCTGAGCATCTGGTGTTTAAAACCCAGCGAAAC
>NW_006921967.1:2209721-2228655 GCF_000298275.1 Orycteropus afer afer | reverse complement strand
GAAGAGTTGATGCTTTTGAGTTGTGGTGCTGGCGGAGAATGCTGAAAGTACCATGGACTGCTAAAAGAACTAACAGATCTGTCCTGGAGGAAGTGAAGCCAGAATGCTCCTTGGAAGCAAGAATGGCCAGACTTTGTCTCACCTATTTTGGTCAAGTTGTAAGAAAGGACCATTCCCTTGAGAAGGATGTCATGCTTGGTAGGGTGGATGGTCGACGAAAGAGGGGGAGGCCTTCAACAAGATGGATTGACACGGTGGCTGTGATGATGGGCTCAAGTACAGCAGGGATTGTGGGGCTGGCGCAGGATCAGGCAGTGTTTCGTTCTGCTGTGCATGGGGTCATTATGAGTCAGAAACGACTCAATGGCACTTAATAACAACAACAACACTTCCCTTATAAAATCCATAATTTTGTGTATTGTGTGTGTCCTGTGTGATCATTGCAATGAATTATTGAACCCAGAAGAAGGGTAAGACTGCTATTGGAAGACAGTTGGTATTAGAATAGGTAAAAGGGTTGGAGGATGGAGCCATGTTTGACTTTCATCTCATAGGAATCAGACTTGGGCTATTGATATTGATACTCATCCTCTTCCTGCCTTGTGAAGTTAGAGGAGGTCAGACACCACCCTCATTACTTCAGGTAAGTAAGGGTAAGTATGGGGTATGGAGGCTAATGAATCCCACGATTGGCAGACAATATGGCAGGCCACTGGCTAAAATAACAACAACCTGAGGTTAGATGATGAAAGCCAGATGCAGGATCCTGAGTGAGCAAAATGCTAGAGAGCTTTGCCAGAACATCCATATATATTAAACGCAGGCCAGACTCCCAAGGAAACTCCCTTTCAACTGATCAGCTGTTCATAGCAGATCTCATCATGGAGTTGTTTACATTTTATCATATCTTATCAGGCAGGATAACTACTAAATAACTGCCAAACCAGAGAATCACTGCCCAGCCAAGCTGGCACACAACCTTAAAATTCACAATACATTTATTCTTACGTTTTCACATGCCTGGTTTTATGTATGCTCGTTAGATCAATTTTATTAATGGAATTGTTTAAATCTTCTTAAATACTTTATTTGTTTTATAATTTGACTTAGCTCTTTCTAAGAGATGTGCATCACAATGTCCCATTATGAAAATGCATCTGTCTGTTTTCACTGAAGTTTTTTTTAAGTTTTTGCTTTAGTTGTCTTAAAGCTATGTGATTGAACATAAAAGAAGAGGTGAAATACATCAACATATTGAAACACATTGATTTTTGGTTTCTGGTTTTTTTTGTTTGTTTGTTTGTTTTCAAAATCCAGTACTCCTCTATTCCTCTTATGTTTTTTGCCTTATAATATATTTTGTAAAGTGTTAATATGAGTACAAAAGGTCTTTTTTAGTTGATTTATCTCTGATAAAGGTTTTTTCATCTTTCTATATTCAGTCTCTTTCACTGTCTTATATTTCAATTGCATCTCTTATAGAAAGTCGTTTAATTGAACCTTGAAAATTAATGCTTTTTATTAGGAGAGTTGAGACAACTTATAATGATTATGATTAGGTATCAATATATTTTTATTCAGTTTTACCATCTAATTTTGTACTTCTTATTTTTTGTATTTTTTAAAGTTTCCATTAATATTCTTGTTTTATTTGGATTAAGTCTTTCTTTTTCCCATTGCATTTTTATATTTTACTTTAGTGATCATTCAAGATATTTTTACATATTTTTTTTTTTCAATATAATTGCTCTCTTCTTCAAACATATGAGCAGGCTAGGATGCTTTAACAAATATCATTGCACTCTCAACATACATGCTCTTTTCTAGGGTTTTAGTTTTATCTTATTTTTAACTATATATTATTTTCATACAAAATTTTTTTCTTCAATTGACTCATAAATGTGTCATTTTATTTGTTTTTGTTTATTTGTACAGGCACTCCCCAGGTTATAGATATCTGACTTTCAGCCAACTCCTACTCACCCTTTAATGTTTGTTCTGTCTGATTTGAACTGGTTCTGTCATGGCCAATGAAGTAAAACAGGAACAGCCTTGAATTTTTGTAGTTTGAATGGTACATCACATTAACCATAACAGGAAAAATGACAGGTCAAAGCCCAGGAATAGGAGACTTGGAAGAGGCAGAGTGAGACCTTTCAGGAGCCTAATGTGTGAGATTGGATTACTGGTAGGACTGTGGAGAGCCCCACACATTCGAAGTGGTGTAGTCAGCCACCATCCTTGAGCAGGGCATCATCATCTTTGAATGAGTCACCACCATCTTTGAGCTTACTTGGACGTGATTGAACTGGGAAGAGCTGGTAAGTAATCCTACTTTGAATTGATCAAATCAACACCTCCTTGCAAAAGTTCTTCATCACAATAACCTTCATTTGTTGTATGTGCAGCTTTTAAATCATTGAAAAGGCTTTGACCCTTTTCTTGCAGTAAAGTAAGGTTAAATAAGAATCATATGCACATGTTCTGACTGACCTACAAATTCTAAAAGACATAGTTCACAAAGGATCTTGTTTGTAACCCAGGGAATGCCTGTATCCCAGAACTATTTTCTGTCGTTGTTTTCTTTCTTTTGAAGTATATTTGTAAAATATAAATGTTCACTTAGAGTTTTTATAAATTTAAAACTATCAGTGTCTGTTTTCTGACAATGTCTTCATCCTACCCTAAATATTGAAACTTCTATATGAGTTTTCCTTTTTGGGTTGATTATTCTCTCAGCATACTAATGATATTACCACTATTGTCTTTACGTCTTCATTGCTGTTGAGACATTTGCAGTCAACTTTTAGGTAATCAGTCTTTTTTCTCTGACTAACTTAAAGATTTTCACTTTGTTTCCTGTCTTCTTCTTTATTGTTTTCTTTGTCTTCTGCTTTACTACAGTTTGACTAGATGTGAATACTTTTTGAATTTTTCTGCTTGAAATTTGTTTGCATTTCTGAATCTGAGTATTTGTATGTCTCACAGTTCTAGGGGAAGAAATCAGCCATTATCTCACATAACACTGACTCTATACCTATATTATCTCCTTTGGAACTCTTTTAGACATGGATTGGATTATTTTACACTAATCTTTATGTGTGCTAATCTCACTTTCATGTTTTCCATTTCTTTCCCTCTCTTGACTTCATTATGGATAATTACTTCAGCTCTATCTTCCATTTAATTAATTACATGGTCAATTCTGCAATCAGTTGCCATATATATATATAGATAGATAGATAGATAGATTTCTAGAAAAATTCTATTAGATTCTTTTTTAAAATCTGCCTAGTGAATTTTGACAGTCTTTTTACCTAAGTGATCATTAAAGTTATTCATCAACTTGGCTGAGCCATGATTGTCTGTGATTTAACTGTTATGATGTAGTCATTCCTCATGATGAGATCTGGTATAATGTAAGCATCTCCATAATGAGATCTGCTATGTGCAGCCAATCAGTTGAAAGGGAATATCCTCAAGGATGTGACCTGTTTCCAATATAAATGGACATTCTGGGAAAGTTCTCTGGGATTTTCCTCCATCTGGATCCTGTATCTAGTTCATCATCATCTGATGTCCAGTTCTCTGGACTTAAACCAGTGGCCTGCCATATTGCCTGCCGATCTTGGATTCATCAGCCTCTGCAGCCAGCAGCCTGCTACACTGCCTGCTAATCTTGATTTGTCAGCCCCTGGGAGCTCTGGTGGCATAGTGCTTAAGGCATTTGACTGCTAACCAGAAGGCTGGTGGTTCAAACCCACTAGCCACTTCTTGGAACTAAAGTTGAGCAATCTACTTCCATAGTAATACTGCCTCAGAAACCTAAGAAGGAGTCACAATGAATTGGGTTCGACTCGACGGCAGTGTTTGGTTTTTTGGTTGGTTGCAGCTACAGGAGTCAGGAGAAGCCTCCAGTCTGACGCCTAACCCATGGAGTTTGGACTCGGAACTTGCCAACCTCTACAACTACATGAACCATTTCCTTGAGCCAAATATCTTTCTCTCTCGCTCTCTCTCTTTGTCTCTGTCTCTGTCTCTCTCTATGTGTGTGTGTGTGTGTGTGTTCCCTTCTCTAGAGAACCCAGACTAAGAGCCTAATCACACTTTCCACTCTAACATTTTTTCTTTGAACAGAGTACCCTCGTTTTATAGTGTGAATCTCATCATTCAAATACTTTTAATCTCTGTAGGGGTCTGATTCTGTAACTTGTTTTTTTCCCCCAAATCTGGCTTATGGTGGATTGTTTCCGCACACAAGAATGTACCACATTTTTTACTTATCCTATTTTTCCCTTTTAACATCTAATTCATTTCCAATTCAACCTTGTTCATATCTCTTCAGACAAATATGCTAATTTCTTTTGCAAGTACAAAGTATTGAAATTGCAGGTCATAGGCCATCCAATTTCACTTTGAAATCTCTGAAATGTCTGCATTCATTCCAACCTCATTAGGAATGTGAAAGACAAGTTTTGTCCAGGAAACCTCACCAACATCTCATATTGCCAAATTCAAATAACTTGCCAATTCTAGCCAAACAAAAACCATACTCACTGTCATCGAGTCATTTCCAACTCATAGTAACCCCCATTTGAGTTTCCAATGCTGTACATCTTTATGGAAATAGATTACCCTGTCGTCCTTCCACAGAGCAGCTGGTGGGTTTGAATCCTTGTCCCTCCGGTTAGCAGTCATGTGCCTTATCACTATGCCACCAGAGCTCCTTTACCAATTCTATAGGCTACAAAACAAATTCATAACTATTTTTATGCTTGTATCTTCTGATAAAGTAACATTACATATTTTTCAAATAGTTAATGGTCATAGATTATTTTGAATGCTTTTGGGTATTTCTCTTTAAAAAGAAGTATTGTTTGTTATTAATTGAAAACATATTGTCTTAAATTGAAGTTTCTGGTCAATCACTATTTGACATTGTTGACTGGAAAAAGATACATATACCTTAGGTCCCAAAAATGGAAGTAATAATGTTATTACTTTGCAAATAATCAATATTAAAAATTTATTAACTAAGAAAAATTACTCTCAACTCTCCCTTCACCAAAATCTATACTCCCATAACTATTCTATTTCTGAAATAGCACCTGGGAATAATATCACAGTAGGTGGCAGGAAAAATAATTTTCACACATATGCTTCTTGATTGCTGTGTGAAAAACAAGACTCTACACATAAATAACATTTTGTTAAAAAAAAAAAAAAGTCATACGATTGTTCGAGCAAAGAGGAATAAACTTCAGATGGATTCAGTTCTTAACTATTTCCTCTTCTTATAAATTCAAGTTAGTATTCTGTATTTTATGCATCAAGGAACCATCTGTCTTATTAATGCCACACTACAACATGTTGAAGTGCAAACTTTAAAACTCAAGGTTTTGCTCGTCTTCCGTATTACGTCAGGATCCACAATTGGATAGTGTGATTGCCTGAAAGACTATAGAAAAGGACAAGAAATACTCCCAAAGCAAAAATCAGCTATCTAATATCAATTAACACAGCCACAAACTAATTAGCTCTAATATGAACTGTCAGGACATTTTCAGGCTGATTACTAAGAGATACCTAATTACTCCAAATGCTTGAACACTTTTAGTGATTTATATAGTCACTTTGAGAAAAAAGTCTGCTTCAGCATAACCTAAGAACTACAAATATTAAAAACCCCAAAGAAATTATAGGAGGGCCCTTTTGCCTAATTTATATATATATATATATATATATATATATATATATATATATATGGGAGCTCTGGTAGCATAGTGGCTAAGGCACTTGACTGCTAACCAGACGGCTGGCGGTTCAAACCCACCAGCCACTCCTCGGAAGGAAGGTTGGGCAATCCTACTTCCGTAGTGATACGGCCTCGGAAACCCAAGGAGGGGTCGCTATGAGTCAGGGCTGACTCGACGGCACATAACAACAACAACAACATATATATATATATGAACAGAGTCATTCACTATGATTTTTAATAAAACTAAAGTCTTATGTTAGGCTAAAATCCAATTTGAACACTTTTCCATAAGCAAATAACCATTAACAAATTGATTTATCAAGTGCCTGTTTATAGGTTTATTGTGAAAGATAATTATATCCTATCTTAAATAAAACTCTGTGCTTTGACTACTGCTATTATTAAAAATGTATATTTAGTAAGGCTAGGTACCTGCCAAAAATATAGGAAACATATAATTTTGCAAATACACAGATATGAAATTCAATTAGCTCTTATTGACAAACAGCTTTGGTTATAATCAACAAATAGATTTCAGTTCTAAATACAAATCATTATATTTAACAAATAAGTAAAAATAGATTTCTAATAAGTTTTCTAAGAGTTTTATAGCCCTTAGTCATAGCATCAGATTCCCATGAACTTATTAACTGAAGAAATTCCACATATAGGTATGTTTGATGAACGTAAATAATCTACTAAATGGTGACAGATAACATATATACCTGAGTCCAAAAGCTCTAATGTTAAAGAGAGCATTCAGGAAATAATGTTGCTAGGTAACAGACTGTCCTTCTAACTGTAGCTAGCCATTTTGAAAGAGTCATTGTGAGACTATGGGGGGGAAAAAGAAAAAAAAAAATATATATATATATATATAACCAATATTCAATAAATTAAATCATTCCACAAAAATAAAACTATTGCTTAAAAAACAGTCTACATAAACAGGATAGATTATATTGAAAAACCACTTTATAGTTTAAGAAGCATTTTTTAAAAATTTCTGATTAGATTCTCACAATACCTGGGGAAGCAACAAGGAAGATACTGGTATTCTTGTCATTGTACAAACAAAGAAGATAAGGCTCAGGAAAGTAGATTAAAGGGAACACCTAATTCAGACTAAAGAACACTGTTATACTTAAAAAAGAAAAAAAAAATTAACTGCTTTTCAAATTTATTTGCATGAAAAAAACAAGATAGTTTCACCTTTTCAATGGGAGACTAGAGTGGGTCTGAACACACAACGACATGCTTTTTTCCAGATCAATCAATAAAATAAAATAAATATATTTAAATATGGAGCTCTGGTAGCATAGTGCCTAAGGCACTTGACTGCTAACCAAAAGACTGGCCATTCAAACCCACCAGCCACTCCTCGGAAGGAAGGTTGGGCAATCTACTTCCGTTGTGTACCACCTCAGAAACGCACTGAGGAGTCGCTATGAGTCAGGTCTGCCTCAATGGCACATAACAACAACAACATATTTAAATAGATGTGTATTTGGGCTGAGAGCTCTGGTGGCATAGTACCTAAGGCATTTAACTGCTAACCAGAAGGCTAGAGGTTCAAACCTACCAGCCACTCCTCGGAAGGAAAACTGGGCAATCTACTTCTATAGACACAGCCTCAGAAACCCAAAGAGGAGTCCCTATGGGTTGGAACTGACTCCATGGCAGTGAGTTTGGTATTTCGGCTGGCTTGAAAAGAAAAACATCTTTCAATTTGTCTTCCATAATTTCTATCACCAAATAATATTTAAAAGCATTTAAAATATTTTATATTCATACTCATTAACTTTTCATTCTGAAAACCTTTGAAAATATGTTACAATATAAGGGAATTTCTCTTTTATATCACCTCCAAATACAAAAATGGGTCTGGAACAGTGATTTCAGTTTAAAATTACTGAGACATAAGTTACAGTGATAGAAATTCTAGGAACTATGAACCCCCTATAAAAGACCACAGATGACATTTAAAAATATAAGGTGAAGTACAAACTGAAAACAGATAACTTATCCAGTGTGTTCAATTGTGCTTGACTTAGGCAATAAAATGTTAAACACTAATAATTTTGAATGACAAATTTAAACTTATGTGTTCATGTTGTATTATGTGCCCTCAAGTCTTCTTCGACTCATAGTGACCTTCTGCACAGGAGAACAAAATACCTCTCTCTCCAGTGCCAGCTTTGCGATCCCTGCTATACTTGAGCCCCTTGCTGCGGCCACTGTGTCAATCCATCTCGTTGAGGGCCTTCCACTCTTTCATTGACTCTCCACCTTACCAAGGATGACATCCTTCTCCAGGGAATGGTCCCTTCTGATAATATGACCAAAGTAGGTGAGAGGAAGTCTGGCCATTTTCACTTCCAAGGAGCATTCCGGCTGCATTTCTTCAGGACAGATCTGTTAGTTCTTTAAGCAGTGCATGGTACTTTCAGCATTCTTTGCCAGCACCACAACTCAAAAGCATCAATTCTTCTGTCTTCCTTATTCATTGTCCACCTCTCACATGCATATGAGGCAACTGAAAATGTCATGGCTTGTGTCAGGCACACCCTAGTCCTCAAGGAGACGTCTTTGCTCTTCAGCACTTAAAAGAGGTCTTTTGCAGCCGACTTGGCCACTGCTATTCATCGTCTGATGTCCTGACTGCCACTTCCATTGGCGTCAATTGTAAAACCAAGCAACGTGAAGTCTTTGACAACTTTAATCTTTTCTCCATTTTTCATGATGCTGCTTATAGGTCCAGTTGTGAGGATTTTTGTTTTCTTTATCTTGAGATGTAATCCATACTGCAGACTATTCTTCGATCTTTATCAGTAAGTGTTTCAAGTCATCTTCACTTTCAGCAAGCAAAGTTGTGTTGTCAGCGTATCGCAAGTTGTTAATGATTCTTCCTCCAATCTTGATGCCACGTTCCTCTTCATATAGTCCAGCTTCTCCGATTATTTGCTCAGCATACAGATTGAATAAGTATGGTGAAAGGATACAACCCTGACACACTCCCTTCTTGACCCTAAACTATGAATTGTCCCCTTGTTCTGTTCAAACAATAGCTTCGTACAGGTTTCTCATGAGTACTATTACAATTTGGAATTCCCATTATTCTTAATGTTATCCACAATTTGTTATGATACACACCATCAAATACCATCAAATAAGCCATTGTGGGGTATGAAATAAGATATTAATGATTTTTCAAAGGAAATAATTATTTTTATGAATATCTGTTTGTAGGTTAAATTTCTAATGATGTACATCCATGTATTTTCTTAAACTGAATCACAATATAATTTCATATTGAGAGATTATTTAGTAAGAAAAGAGATAATAATAGCTGACATCTGTTGTTGTTGTTGTTACATGCCGTCCAGTTGGACCTGACTCACAGTGACCCCTCCTTGGGTTTCCAAGGCAGTATCACTACGGAAGTTGATTTCCCAACTTTCCTTCCAAGAAGTGGCTGGTGTGTTTGAATCGTCAGCCTTCTGGTTAGCAGTCAGGTGTCTTAGGCACTATGCTACCAGAGCTCCAAACACTGTTCTAGGCAACTTATATATAAATTCTCATTTAAATTTTGAACCAACTCTATGCCAAAGTACTATAATTTTTTCCCATTTTACAGGCTTACAACTGATAAATATATAGCCTGGGGTCATAGGTTAGTAAGTAAAATGTTGTTGTTGTTACGTGCCGTCAAGTCGGACCCGACTCATAGCGACCCCTCCTTGGGTTTCTGAGGCAGTATTACTATGGAAGTAGATTGCCCCATCTTCCTTCTGAGGAGTGACTGGTGGGTTTGAACCGCCAGCCTTCTGGTTAGCAGGCATGTGCCTGAGGCACTACGCTACCAGAGCTCCAGTAAGTAAAATAGTCACAACTTAAAACCCAGCACATCTAATTCCTGATTCAGTACTCTCAACCACTATGAAGTGTGTTTCCCATGGAGTATTTAGGAAGGTTACACAGTAAAACAAAAAAAAAAAACATGCACTGTGAGTCCATTCTGACTCATGGTGATCCCATTGGGTTTCCAAGGTTGTAAATTTTTATGAAAGTAGATTGCTTCATCTTCCTCCTGCAGATCAGCTGGTGAGTTTGAATCACTGACCTTCTGGTTAGCCTCCAAATGTCTTATTAAATACACCTCCAGAGCTCCTTATTATACACTAAAGAATAGCTTAATAAAAATTTTTATATTATGTGCTAATCCATATTGTAATACTATTTTCATAGAATTCTCAAAAGCCATTATTTTTCCTATGTTATAACTGGCATTACAAAGTATATAATTATATAAATAAATATAATTCAATGCTTACTTATTTAGCAAAATATACTTTCCCTTACCACATAACAATGCCATTTCAGTCTCACAGATTTTATATTTCCATGACAAGACTCCAAACTGCAAGAAGTTTAAACACATAGCAGGAAACTGCCTAGGAAGGAAAAAGAAATCCATTCAATATAGATTTAATTATAAAGACATTTAACTGCACTGGTAGCAATCATTACATGGTAGTTCACACAACATTAAATAGAGAGCCTATTAGGAAAGATAGATTGCCTCAGAACTGAAAGCCACTCAGATATGACTAAATTGCTACATGCCTTGCATGTCTCAGATGTTGTGTTAGACTGGGTTCTCTAGAGAAACAAAACCAGTAAAGCTTGTATAGAGAGAGAAAAAGAAATTTATCTTAGGAAAATGGCTCACACACTTATAGAAGCTGGCAAGATGAAAGTTGTTGGATCAAACGTCAAGCTGGAGGCTTTCCCCAACTCATGCAGCTGCAGGGGCTGAGGAGCTCAAGGTTGGCAGGCAGTATACTAGCTGTTGACTCCAATGAATGACGAATCCAAGATCTCCAGGCTGAATGGTGGATTGTTCACTCACAGACAGTTGTAGGCAGAATCCCGATCCACAGAAGAGTGTCTCTTTTCCCAGGATGTCCACAAATATACTGGAAGCAGGCCACACCCCTGGGGAAACTCCCTTTCAATGGATTGGCTGCTCAAAACACATACATCTGATCCCATCATTGGAACAACCCAAATCACAATTGCTTAAACCACACAGAATTGTGGTCCAGCCAAGTTGACAAACAGTTCCAACTACCACAGATGGTTATTTCTTGAAAGCCAAAGACCAGACTTGGTCAAACACCTCCTCACTATAGCCTGGTGTAAAATTTTCTTTGAAAGTAAGTTGCATAAATTATGCAATCCCAGATTAAATACTTTTTTTGTACCAAGTTAATATGTTTATGATGATGTAATATTTATAAACTAAAATCTAAATTCATTGCCATCAAATTGATTTTGCCTTATAGTGACTCTATAGGACAAAGTATAACTGCCCCATAAGAAGCAGACCATCACATCTTTCTCCTGCAGAGTGGCTAGTGAGGTTGAATCCTTGACCCTTTGGTTAGCAGCAAGTGCTTAACCACTGCACACCAGGGTTCTCTATTCAATGATATAGAATATAATAATGACACTATTACTGACAACAGCCACTTAACCTTTAATAGCTAGATCTCTTTTATATTCTATAACAAAACCTCACTAATTTAATGATGAGTGAAAGAAGTACTTGAATTTAAATTATATAATTATTTTACAAGAACTACCATTTAAATGTTCTAATAGACACTGCATAAATCCTATTTTAATCACATTAAAGACAGAATACCTGTCCTCAGGGATTGTTTATAGTAGACATACAATAATGAAATCAGTGTATAATGGTTTTGACAATGAATATGATTTAAACACATACAAAGGTGTTCTAGAATATTTTTCAAAAGAATCAGACTCAGCTGAAGGTATTGAAGGAGTTCCAAGTTTTAAACCATAACAACCAAATACCAACACAAAGGTCAGAAATTAAGGAACATGATACTAAACTGTAAGTCAAAGCAAGAGCTAGACGCTAAGTAGAGAAGTTCTGAGAAATGTATAGAACATCTGCCATTCACCTATATTGGTCAGTGGCCTCAAGGTTCAAAAATATGTTGAGCTGGCTTCTTTAAATAGATGGCAGTGCAATAGAATTGAAGAGAAGATTTCAAAGGGCAACTCAGGAAGACAAAGTAAAGTACTGTCATGAAATATGCAAAGACCTAGAGTTATAAAACCAAAAGAGAATATGCTTGGCATTTCCCAAACTGAAAGAACTGGAGATAAAATTCAAGCCCCAAGTTGCAATACTAAAAGATTCTATGGGCAAAATATTGAATGATGCAAGAAGCAATGGAAGATAGAACCAAAAAAAGAGAGAGAGAGAGAGAGAGAGAGAAAATGGAAGAAATACACAGTCATTGTACCAAAGGAATTGGTTGATGTTCAACCATTTCAGAAGGTACTATATGATCAAGAAATGACAGGAGTCCTATCAAGAAAAGAAGGAAGAAGTCCAAGCTGCATTGAAGGGATTGGCCAAAAAACAAACCTTCAGGAATTGATGGGATGTCAATTGAGATGCTTCAACAAATGGATGCAATCCTGGAAGCTCTCATTTGTCTACACTAAGAAATTTGGAAGAGAGCTACCTGGCCAATTGACTGGGAGAGATCTATATTTGTGCCCATTCCAAAGAAAAGTGATTCAACATTATATGAAAGTTATCAAACAATATCATTAAAATCACACACAAATAAAATTTTGCAGAAAAAATTCAGAAATTTTTGTAGCACTACATCAACAGGGAACTGCCAGAAATTGAAAACAAATTCAGAAGTGGGCATGGAACAAGGGATATTATTGGTGATGTCAGATGAATCTTAGCTGGAAGCAGAGCATACCAGAAAGATGTTTATCTGTGTTTTATTAACTATGCAAAAGCATTTGATTATGTGGATCGTAACAAATTATGGCTAACATTGGGACGAATGAGAATTCCAGAACACTTAGATGTGCTCACGAGGAACCTGCACATAGACAAAAGGTTGTTGTTGTAGTTGTTGTTTGCCGTCGAGTCGCCCCCGACTCATAGCGACCCCTCCTTGGGTTTCTGAGGCAGTATCACTACGGAAGTAGGATTGCCCATTCAAATACGAGGAGATACTGAATGATACAAAGTTAGGAAAGGTGTATGTCAGGATTCTATCCTTTCACCATACTTATTCAATCTGCATGTTGAGCATATAAAACAAGAAGAAGAACACATCATTAGGATTGGAGGACTAATCATTAATAACCTGTGATATTGAGATGTCACAACCTCGCTGGCTGAAAGGGAAGAGGATTTAAAATATTTACTGATAAAAATCAAAGATTACAGCCTTCAGCATGGATTACATCTCAACAGAAAGCAAAATTCTTACAAATGGTTCATGATAAAGAAAGAAAGAATTGATGTCATCAAGAGTTTAATTTTATTGGATCCACAATCAACACTCATGGAAGCAGATGTCAGGAAATCAAATGACATATTGCATTGGGAAAATCTGCTCCAAAAGACCTATATAAAGTGGTAAAGAGTAAAGATGTGACTTTGAGGACTAAGGTCTCCATGATCCAACCCACTGCATTTTCTATCACCTCTTATGCATGTGTAAGACAGACAATGAATAAGGAAGAGTGAAGGAGAATTGATACCTTTGAGTTAAAATGTTGGCAAAGAATTATGAATATACTATGGACTGCCAGAAGATAGAACAAATCTGTCTTAGAAGAAGTACAGCCAGAATACTCCTTAGAAGTGAGGAAGCCAAGACCTTGTCTCACATACTTTGGACATATTATCAGCATAGACCAGTCTCTAGCAAAAGACATCATGCTTGGTAAAGTAGAGGGTCAGCGAAAAAGAGGAAGATCCACAATAGGATGGATTCCTACAGTGGCTACAACAATGGGTTCTAACATAACAAAGATTGTGAGAGTGCCACCTGTCTAGTCAGTTTTTCATTCTGCTGTACATAGAGTTGCTATGAATCAGCAGAGATGCAGATGCATCTACAGCAATAATAGAATTAGTAATGTTTTTTGATACTATAGTCTTTAGTTTTACATTCATAAAAGTTCACCATACTTATCACTGCAACTAGAAAGAAAAATTCATAGGTAAAGATTTAATAATTGTGGCATTAATTGACAAGAAATAAAAAAAAAATCAACACCAAAGTGAAATGTATGTAATGGTTAGACTATATCCACAAACCTTGCATTTTATAATAAAGGAGGAATGTCTTTTTCAAAAACTCTAGCACAAAAATAAAAACTGGACGATGTGGCATTGAAGGAAATGAGAAAAGAAAATGAAAAAAGTTGGAGAAAGAAAAAGATGACTTTAAAGAATTTGCTGTTTTTTTATTTACTATTTTTCAGGTTGCTTGATTTTAATCAGTTTTAGAGTCTGCAGAAATGTACCTTTATTAATGTTTAGTGATTTGAGATTATTGAAAGTAGGTAGAAATTAGACTCAAAAATATATTTTTCTTTAAGATGATAAATATCTTTACTTTTTTATTGGTTAAATTATAAGTTATCAAAAAATAAAATTCCATTTTCCACCACTTAAATTTTTAAAATGAAGTGTTACATGTTGTAGCCCTTCTCCATACTTATTCAATTTGTATGCTGTGCAATCTGAGAAGCTGGATTATATGAATAAGAACATGGCATCAGGATTAGAGGAAGACTTATTAACAACCTGCAATACGTAGATGACACAACTTTGCTTGCTGAAAGTAAGGATATCTTGAAGCACTTATTGATGAATCCTGAAGAGTATAATCTGCAGTATGGATTACACCAATATAAAGAAAACAAAAATCCTAACAACTGGTCCAATAAACAGCTTCACAATGGATGGAAAAAAGATAGAAGTTGTCAAGGACATCATATTACTTGGTTCTACCATCAACACCAGTGGAAGCAGCAGTCAAGACATAAGATGACGTATTGCATTTGGCAAATCTGCTGCAAAAGACCTCTTTCAAGTGATGAAGAGCAAAGATACCTCCTTAAAGTCTAACGTGCGCCTAACCCAAGCCATGGTATTTTCAATCACCTCATGTATGTGAGAGCTGGACAATGAATAAGGAAAACCGAAGAACAGTTGATGCTTTTGAGTTGTGGTGCTGGAGAAGAATGCTGAAAGTACCATGGACTGCTAAAAGGACTAACAAATCTGTCCTGGAAGAAGTGCAGCTGGAATGCTTCTTGGAAGCAAAAATAGCCAGACTTCGTCTCACCTACTTTGGTCAGGTTGTCAGAAGAAACCATTCCCTGGAGAAGGATGTCATGCTTGGTAAAGTGGAGGGGCAACAAAAAGAGGAAGGCCTTCAACAAGATGGATTAACACAGTGGCTACAATGACGGGCTCAGGTATAGCAAGGATCATGAGGCTGGCACAGGACTGGGCAGTGTTTTGTTCTTTTGTGCATAGGGTTACTATGAGTTGGAGATGAATCAATGACACCTAACAACAACAAAGGAGTTCTGGTAGCATAGTGCCTAAGGCGCTTGACTGCTTACCAGAAGGCTGGCGGTTCAAACCCACCAGCCACTCCTCGGAAGGCAGGTTGGGCAATCCTACTTCCGTAGTGATACTGCCTCGGAAACCCAAGGAGGGGTCGCTATGAGTCGGGGCCAACTCGACAGCACATAACAACAACAACAACAACTGTAAAGAGCTATACTGAATTTTAGTTCATTAATTAACTTGGAATTGTGGTGTTGCAAAGAATAGTGAAATACCATAGATTTCCAGAATAACAAACTCTGTCCTAGAACAAAGATATCTCCTTAAGGACTAATAACTAAATCTGCTTAGAAGAATTGCAGCCAGAATGCTACTTGGAAGAGAGAATGGCCAGAAGTTGTCTCACCTACTTTGGTCATGTTGTCAGAAGGGACAAGTCCCTGGGAAAGAATATCATATTTGGTAATGTAGAGAGTCAGGGAAAAAGGGGAAGACCCTCAATGAGATGGATTGACATAGCGGCTGGAATGATGGAGTCAAACATACCAAGATTGTGAGGATGGTACAGGACCAGACAGTGTTTCATCTGTTGCTATGAGTCAAAGTCAACTGGATGGCACATAACAACAATCTAACAACTGACCTGGAGTTTTATAATAAGTTGTTATTGTTGTTGTTATGTGCCATCGAGTCGGATCCAACTCATAGCGACCCCTCCTTGGGTTTCTGAGGCAGTATTACTACGGAAGTAGATTGCCCCATCTTCCTTCTGAGGAGTGGCAGGTGAGTTTGAACTGCCAGCCTTCTGGTTAGCAGTCAAGTGCCTTAGGCACTATGCTACCAGAGCTCTTATAATAAGTAGCATATATGTATACTATATATAGTATGGGGTAGAATCCTTCCTTGGGAAATCTCCAGTTTTGCTCTTAAGGCCATCAGCTGATTGAATGAGGCCCTCTCACATTATGGAGGATAATCTGCTTTACTTAGAGCCAAACAACTTAAGCACTAATTATTTAAATATTTCATATCAACAACTAGAGGAGTGTTTAACCTAAAAACTGAACACCATATTCTAGCCACTTTCACACATAAAATTAATCACAACAATTTAACACATTTTTCATAAACTGTCTGACATTTTTGCCAAATGCCCATAATAACAACTTTAAAACAGATTATGAACCTATTTCAATTCACAGATATGTTCCTATGAACTGGCTATTTAAGTATCAATAAAGAAACAAAAGGAGCTCTGGTGACCTACTGTCTAAGGCATTTGACTGCTAACCAGAAGGCTGGTGGTTCAAACCCATCAGCCACTCCTCAGAAGGAAGGTTGTGTCTCTCTTACATATGTGACCAATTTCAATTACAAGTCAGTCTCAAAATAAATAATGACACCATTAAAAGTCCAATCATTTCATCTGGCCTTTTAAGTCTTATAGTTGTATTGTGAAATGGTTTTTGGGAACTAAGCCACTTTTGAACAAAAACACATTAAAAATGTAGCCAATGCACAGTATGTGCTCAATAAATATTGTGGAATACATGAATTAATGTCCTCAATTCCTTCATTTGGTTTAGTGTGTGTGTGTGTGTATGTGTTTAAAGGAATCTTACACAATGTTTCATTTGTTTTCCTTGTTAATATTTTTTGCTCACATGTAATGCTTTCACATACCTTATTTTAGTAACACTACATGTATCTGGGAGCTCTGGTAGCATAGTGGCTAAGGCACTTGACCGCTAACCAGAAGGCTGGCGGTTCAAACCCACCAGCCACTCCTCGGAAGGAAGGTTGGGCAATCCTACTTCCGTAGTGATACTGCCTCGGAAATCCAAGGAGGGGTCGCTGTGAGTCAGGGCTGACTCGATGGCACATAACAACAACATGTATCTAGTATCAAAATGTTATGAAGTATTGAAAACACATTAGTTTTTCAAGTAAAGAACAGATACCATTTGAGTCTACAAATCTGCATAATAACTTTTATATTTCTCTTCTTTTAAATGGCTCAAACTGTGAATAATTTAACCTTTTCTCAGTATTTCAGGTTCACCTTTAAGGATATCAATAAATACAAGATTTCAAGCCTCAAGGTACACCCTCAAGGGCTCTCAGAATGAATCTGACAGATTATTTTTATAGTAATAACCACATAAAAAATTAAATTATTTTGTCTGAATTTTATATAGATTTTTTTTTCTTTCCTGTTCTCCCTTATTGTCAGATTACTAAATATTTCAACTTTGGATTTACCTTTGGGTATGCTTGCCAGCCCATCTTACCATTCTAACTGGTTATGTCTAGTGTGCTTCCAATAAGTAGTACGCAGGAAAATTATGTGCAAAATTAAAGTAAATAATTAAGTTCCGATTGAAGACCTATAAATAAAACATTTGACAATTACACTTTTATTTTTGAAAACTACTAACTGATGTTCTGTTTATTCAAAGTTGCCAGGTAGCTATATCCATGTACTATGTTGTTGTTGTTGTTATATGCTGTCGAGTTGGACCCCACTCATAGCGACCCCTCCTTGGGTTTCTGAGGCAGTAACACTACAGAAGTAGATTGTCCAACCTTCCTTCCCAGGAGTGGCTGGTGGGTTTGTACCACCAGCCTTCTGGTTAGCGGTCAAGTGCCTTAGGCACTACACTACCAGAGCTCCACTGAGAACATCCATTCTTATCTTTGGGGATATATGATGTATATTAAGTACAAAGATTACCCCTGTGCTGGTCATTTGCCTCTTAGCTCCCAAACCCGTTCAAACTTTTTCTACCTGTTCTGGGCAAAGATAGGTTTGATGAAGGGAGGCAGTGAAAGCTGGGTGGAAGATTAGAAGAGTGAAAAAACCAGGGTATTTCTCCCACACCCTCAACTCAGTTTTAAAATGCTCCCACTTCTTTTTGCTTGTTTGTTTCAGCGGATACATATCCTTCAATATTTCAGTTTTCTTTGAACTATCAATCCCTTTATGGTCCTAGTCCTTGCCACAGGTCTAGCTTCTCCTATCTTCTGGCTTCTGGTAACACCACTTCTTCTCTGCATCCCTTTAGCCCTAGGAGTGGTACCACCTGCCTCTTAGTGTTGTCAGAAGGGATCATTGCCTGGAGAAGGATGTCATGCCTGGTAAAGTGAAGGGTCAACGAAAGAGGGGAAGGTCCTCTATGAGATGGATTGACACAGTGGCTACAATGACGGGCTCAGGTATAGCAAGGGTTGTGAGGCTGGCAATGTTTTATTCTGTTGTACATAGTGCTGCTAAGAGTCAGAGTTGACTTAATACCACTGAAGAATAACAACAACAACAACAAGTTTGATGACATTTAAAAGAAATCATAAATAGAGAAACTATGATAAAAAAAAGTTGTATGTGGTAAAGAATACTGGTTTAATTAAGAGTCAGGCTTGATATGGGTGAAGGGAAAAGCAATATAACAAAAGTGTGTGACTAGCACAATATCACTAAGGAAAAGGAAGACAGAAAAGTGCACAAGAGGCAAAAAAGACAAATACTATTATATGCACAATACTGCATTATCAGTAACAGCAAAAACTAATGTACAGGTAGATACGTAGGGCAACAGGTTGTTGTTGTTGTTGTTATGTGCCGTCGAGTCAAACCCGACTCATAGTGACCCCTCCTTGGGTTTCCGAGGCAGTATCACTACGGAAGTAGGATTGCCCAACCTTCCTTCCGAGGAGTGGCTGGTGGGTTTGAA
>NW_006921967.1:2194798-2209321 GCF_000298275.1 Orycteropus afer afer | reverse complement strand
TTGAACTGCCAGTCTTCTGGTTGGCAGTCAAATGCCTTAGGCACTGCGCCACCAGAGCTCCCTCTTCTTTGGCTTGTTGTTGTTGTTACATGCCCTCAAGTCTGACCCAACTCATAGCGACCCCTACTTGAGTTTCCAAGGCAGTGTCACTAGGGAAGTAGATTGTCCAACCTTCCTTTCGAGGAGTGGCTAGTGAGTTTTAACTGCCAGCCTTCTGGTTAGCACTCAAGTGCCCTAGGTACTACTCTACCAGAGCATTCAAAACACCAACATTTAACCACTACACTACCAGAGCACCTGACTAAGTACCTACAGCATATATTAATTAGCAAGCAGGAAAGGCTTCAAAACAAATGTGTATAGTTAGTCATAATAAAAAAAAAAAAAAAAACAGGCTATTGTAACAATTTTAAAGTTGTGATACAATGTCTGATATTAATGAAAAATTGAACAGATAGGTTAAAAGTGTTAACAGGGAAAATGAGCTATTTAATTGGGTGATAGAAAATTTCCTAGGGGTTCCAGGATATTTGTATTTTGTTTTATCATTACCTTACATATACTTTAATTAACTGGAGATATTTGTGATGATTGTATTAGCTTCTAAGAACATAACCTGGTACAGACCACAAAGTTTCACTTCACTACATACCCTAGTGGAAAGTGGCTGCTTTAAGAGCATCTTTGAGCCTGATGAATATTTGAAGTGAAGGATATGGAGAATTACTGCTTTCTAGAGATTTCATTAATTCCTCCTTCTTTCTTTCAATTAGGGGCATGCATTCAGAGATCAAAAGCTTGGAAACAGGCTAATCACAAATCAGCCACCAATAACCAATTCTGGACTCTGGTCTAATACAAAAGTAGAAGTGGGCAAAACTTTTTTTTTTTTTTTAATTGTAAAATTGTCATAGTGGTAATGTCAAAATCCTGGTCAATAAAGAACATTTTCAATTTTGTTTAAATATGTGCAAATATTTTAGTCTAAATATTTTTATATATAGTTTTTCTCTCTATTTAGTATCTTTTTCCCCAAGTATTCTTTTTTTATTTTCTTAATATTTTTTCTCACCTCCAACTTCCTCCCTGGGGTTACCCTTTCCCTGTGTCCTTCTGTCTATGCATCCATGCCCCCCTAGATTCTCCTCGGTGCAACTGTTGCCCTTCTGATCTCCCATGGTTGATTGTTCTAAGGAGTGTATCACCCTGGTGAAGGTGTTTAGCTTGTAGCCCTGTCTATTGATATACTGAGAGTTAACCTATGGGGTGAAATCAATTCCAGACCTGAAGGGCTACAATGGCCATAGTCTTAGGGGTTTCACCAGTCTCTATCAGACAGTAAGCCTGGTCTTTTTTAAGATTTTGAGTTTTGTTCCACATGTTTCTCCCACTCTATCCAGGATCTTCAATTTTGATCCTTTTCCAAGTGGTTGGTATCAGTACCTGGGTATCATCTAGTTCTTCTGGTCTCTGGGTCATATAGGTTGAGGTTCTCTTGGTCCTGTAGACCTTTGGACTAAGTATTTCCATGTGTCTTTGATTTTCTTCACTCTTCTTTGCTCTGGATGAGGAGAGACAAATACTTGCCCCTTAGGTAGCTGCTTACAAGGTTTTAAGACTCCAGCCACTACTCACTGAAATGAGATGTAGAACATTTTTGCATACCATATTGTGCCAATTGAGCTTGATGTCCCCCACAACCATGGTTCTCAGCCCACAGGCCTAACGATCTACTTCCTCAAGGTACCTATTTGTGGCCAAGAAGTTATCCAAACTTTGCCTCCTGTTATGTTTAAAGTGCATATGGACATTTTTATAGTACATACAAATACATATGTAGGAATATTGTCTTCCAAACCTACGTGTGGTTGTGGGTATATTCCTATTTGCCTATCCATACCTGTTGCCCTACGTATCCACCTGTACATTAGTTTTTGCTGTTACTGATAATGCAGTATTATGTGTATAATAGTATTTGTCTTTATTGCCTCTTGCACTTTTCTGTCTTCCTTTTGCTTAGTGATATTGTGCTAGTCACACACTTTTGTTATATTGCTTTTCCCTTCACCCATATCAAGCCTGACTCTTAATTAAACCAGTATTCTTTACCACATTCAACTTTTTATCATAGTTTCTCTATTTATGATTTCTTTTAAATGTCATCAAATTTGTTGTTGTTGCTGTTGTTGTTCAGTGCCATCAAGTCAACTCTGACTCTTAGCAGCACTATGTACACCAGAATAAAACACTGCCCAGTCTTGTGTCAGCCTCACAACCCTTGCCACTGTGTCAATCCATCTCGTAGAGGACCTTCCCCTCTTTCGTTGACCCTCCACTTTACCAAGCATGATTTCCTTCTCCAGGGAATGATCCCTTCTGACAACATGATCAAAGTAGGTCAGATGAAGTCTGGCCATTCTTACCTCCAAGGAGCATTCCAGCTGCACTGCTCCCAGGACAGATTTATTCATTCTTTGGGCAATCCACGGTACTTTCAGTATTCTTCACCAATACCACAATTCAAAAGCATCAACTCTTCTTCGGTCTTCCTTATTCATTGTCCAGCTCTCACATATTTATGAGGCAATTGAAAATACAATGGCTTGGGTTAGGCACACCTTTGTCTTCAAAGAGACATCTTTGCTCTTCAGCACTCTAAAAAGGCCTTTTGCAGAATATTTGTCCAGTACAATATGTCATCTTGACTGCTGCTTCCATTCATGTTGATTATGGAAACAAGTAATATGAAATCTTTTACTTCAATCTTTTCTCCATTTATTTATTGTGATGCTGCTTATTGGTCCAGTTATGAGGATTTTCATTTTCTTTATGCTGAGATGTAATCCATACTGCAGATTGTAGTCTTTAATCTTCGTTAGTAAGTGGCTTCAAGTCATCCTCACTTTCAGCAAGCAAAGTTGTGTCATCTGCATATCGCAGGTTCTTAATGAGTCTTCCTCCAATCCTGATGCCTTATTCTTCATAAATCCAGCTTCTCACATTATTTGCTCAGCATACAGATTGAATAAGTATGGTGAAAGGATATAACCCTGACGCACTCCTTTCCTGATTTTAAACCATGCAGTATCCCCTTGCTCTGTTCGAATGACAGCTTCCTGATCTATGTACAGGTTCCTGATGAGCACAATCAAGTGTTTGGGAATTCCCATTCTTCTCTATGTTATCCATAATTTGTTACTATCCACATAATCAAATGCTTTTGCATAGTCAATAAAACACAAGTAAACATCTTTCTGGTATTCTTTCCTTTCAGCCAAGATTCATCTGACATTTGCAATGATATCCTTCATTCCACGTCCTTTTTTGAATCCAGCTTATAGTTCTGGAAGTTCTCTGTCAATATACTACTGCAATTGTTTTTGAATTATCTTCAGCAAGATTTTATTTGCATGCGATAATAATGATATTGTTTGATAATTTTCACATTCTGAAGGATAACTTTCTTTGGAATGGCTACAAATATGAATCTTTCCCAGTCAGTTGTCCAGGTAGCTGTCATCAAATTTAGATACTGCAAAACTGTAAACTCTCTTGATTTCATTCTACCAGGTAAAGATTATACATTTTTTTACAATTAAAATAGATGTTCCATTAAAAGAATCTTCCCACAATCAAGGTTCCACAAGGAAGTTTTAGAATTTCAAAATAAAGCTTTTATGCAGTTTACATTCTTATTATCTATTTGTTGAATTCCTCCCTCGATTTTGTCTTTGTTGAAGAGGGTCTGTGTAGCTTGTCTGCCTGTTCTGCCATCTTACCTGAAGTCCCTCTTCCCTTGATTTTCTAGGGAGATATTTCAATGGCTTTCTGTTTGTAAGCTTACTGTTCAACAATCAAGATTGGCTAAAAATTCAAATATTATAATTTTTTATCTCTATTCATGGAACATTTTAATTAAATATTTCCAGCTAATTTTGAGCAGAATGCAGCAAATATTTAGGAGACTCAGTTACAAAAAAAAAAAAAAATGTTGGACATTTAGGTTAATTAACAAAGTATTTTTATAAAAACATAAATTTTTAAAATCTGATGCATCATTAATAACAAAAAAGTAAGCATGTCTGGTAGGCTGCAGTATTTTTTGTAGCTCACTTACTCTTTTTATACACATAAATATTTTTAAGTTTTGTCAATGATAGCTTCTAATTTGATCAGCAGACCATTGTAGCTTATTTGATATAATTGTATGAATTATGCTTGCAGAAGAGCTGATTCCAAGTTCATTTTTGCTCCATGGATTTATTAATTTAACAAAACCATTATTTTTAGCATAATGCCATAATCTACCCAAATATGCACTCCTATTAGTACCACAAAAACAAGTTTATCTTCAGTGCTGAACTTTTCCCAAAAATTTGTAATAGCAATCTCAATATTGTGAAATATTCCACCCTTAACAGATCAAATTCCCAGATGCATTTGATTCCATCCATCAATGAAAAACTTGAACTCCTATTGATTTTATATTTGATTTCTACTTCCATTTCTATTTATTTCTATCTACGAACATTGGTATAAAACCAGAGTCTTTTGAACATTAAAAATATATTCCTCTGTTGATGAAACCAAATGCATTAATAGCTATATACATGCTCAAGAAAACATGGAATCTACATTGAGCAATTTTTGTGTCTTTTGGTTTTTATATGATCAGTTATATCATTACAGCCTCCATTGTGGAAATACTGGCAAACATTATGTACAAGTTACACAATCATCACTACTTTCTTGAGATTCAGAAATTCATCCCCTGATATTTAATTGAAGATATGCTTTTATTTTTGTTATTGCTGTCAAAAAGGAATATTGAAAAATAAAATCTTTATCAAATAATAAAATAAATACGCACAGTTAATTCTCATCATTTATGATAGCTACATTCTATAAAGTCCCTGAAAACATTGAATTAACAAATACTAATCAGATTTGTTTGGCTACAACTGGAAATTTTTTGTCATTCTTTGCATAATTTTTTTGTCATTCTGTGCATAAACTTGTCTGCATAAACAAAAGAGCCCTGAGTATAGGTGAATTCCTGAATATGTAATCTGTGAATAATAAGAATTGATTGTAGTTGTATATTTGCATCTTATAAATAAATGAAAAAATAACAACAACACAGTAGCAAGAGTGCATAGATTATATATACTCTCTATAAGGATTTCTTTGCCTTTAACTTTTGCATGTATCTCAGTACTTAACTTATACTTTCCAAATTCCCAACTGACTTTGCTGGAAGAGAGGCAGTGACTTCAGGGATCAAATAGTCCTTCCTTAGCTCAGGCCATGGTACAATGGCTAATATACCAAGTGGCCAGGAGTAGCAGTAAAAGGAAGATATCTTCTACCACTACCTAAGATCTTCTGACACACATAACTTCCTATCAGTTTCCTGTCTGTAGAAGGGCAGTTCTCTACTGCACAAGAATGCTGTAACAGTTAATTAGAAGAATGCCAGGAGTCAAAGGACTAGATGTACTGAAGATTTGCTCTGTGATGAAAGCTGTTGTTGTTGTTATGTGCTGTCATGTTGTCTCCAACTCATAGTGACCGTATGCACAGTAGAGTGAAACACTGTCCAGTCTTTTGCCAGCATCATGATCCTTGCTATACCTGAGCCCTTCATTGCAGCCATTGTGTAAATCCATCTCATTGAGGGCTTTTCCATTTGCTGTTGACCCTCCACTTTACCAAGTATGATATCCTTCTCCAGGGAATGAAGGATAATACTATTATTATTCAAAATACATATACAGTATTCCAGCTCTGTTAATTAATATGGAAAGAGTTGAATTTAGAAGACTTATTACTTCAGCTTTCAAGTTCCTTCTAAACACCTTCAGCTGCAATGCATCTCTAGAATTTCAACAGAAGTTGAGAAAGAAATAAAATCTCTCTATCCCTGGGATAGGGAAAGGTGAAAAAGAAAGGTGAAAATATAGAAAAATGGGACAAATATGATAGAGGAAAAGAGAGATATCACTCTTCATTGATATCTATCCATTGAAAACTTGATCATCAAGCCAAGGTAAATAAAACATTTACCTTTCATTTTCCCAGCTTTTATCAAAGAGTAGATTCATAAATTAAATAATAATATTTTCATTATAGATTATTTTAATTCATTTCAAAAAGAAATACTTTTTTTTAGGATTCAATTATGCATTGCAAAAATAAGAGATGTAAACAATGACAGGTTGGTAGGACTAAGCCCCCAAAAGACAGGTGACTGGAGAGGATGATATTTTCTACAATGTCAAAATTAAAATATATCTTTTTTGCAGAACAACAGAGAGCTTATTTGTGGCATTTTGACTTGTATGAAATCTTTTATGGACCCCAGGGACCACATTATGAAACCAATGTTCATAAAGCTGCTAACTAAAATATTGTAACAGCATACCCAAGTTGGTACTTCACATCGGAAAAGGGAATTCATGCACAAAATGTTTTCATTAAATATTCAGTAAGGAGGCATTTATATGTTTATTACACATTCATAAACATCTCTTACAAATAAGTAAAAGGAAAAAGAAAATTTTATGGGTGTCCTTTTATGGATGTCTGTAGAAATCATACTTGTTCTGATAATTCCTAAAACATTATGTTTCTGCAAAACAAATACAAACTTTATAAAGGTAGAAAATATCACTTTGTCCAAAGAAAAAAATGAAGACCCTGATAACTCAATCCTTGACCTTGAAGAAATTATGTCCCACTCTGATAAGTATTATCCCCAACCCATGTGATAAATAATGCAAATGCACTTTTTTTTTCATATTCTTTCTATTGATTTGTGATGATGTAACACAATACATGCAAATTGCTTTGAGTGCTTCAGAAAAGACCCAATATATACATTTTTATCTATTGGTAGCCGCTGCCCTATAATGGCTTTTTTTAGAAACCTCAGATTTCTCAAAACACATATGTCAGCAGCTTTTGTCTACTTGAATTATACTCAAAGCTTCTATTGATGTGTACCATTTTATGATGTTTTTCTGTAAAAGACAGGTAAAAAGACATGTACAAAGTCAAACAGAAAAACCTATTTTAAAGATGGACATCTTGATTTTTTTCTAAATGACTGAATAAAATTGAAAATAATTTGTTCTTTAAAAAGTCTCATTTATTTTGCAGACTTGATCCTGGTAAGTAGAAACTAAAGTTTAAAAGTATCTCTATTGAACAGGATAAAATGCAATACCTGATGTTGGGTTTCTCTTGATGCTGTGCTCTCAGAAAGAGAACTGATCTAGAGAGGTTTTCTTATGATGCAGCAGGTACTATATCATAATAATAAAACATCTTCTTTGTTAAAGAGGCAAAAAGCTACTGTTTCCACCAAAAAGTATTGAAGAGTTTATACTGACCAGCATTCAAGTATTTTTGAAAGATTTATTTTCATATAAAATTAAGTATTTAAAAACTGAAAGGACCTTAGGGAAGTAAATTCACTAGCATACATTAAAACACTCAATTACCACCCTGATTTGGAAGACTGTTCTTCAAGTAAAGCATATCGATAACACCAACTACTCCCTCTGTCTCAAAATTCCAATTACTCAAGAATTCTTCAGATTCTAATGAGAAAGCCAAATTCATTCTCTTGACAAGTTTTAAATCCATTTTATTTTATTTTTAATAGAAATTGTCTTTTTAAATTAGGCTATAAAAAGGGCAAAAAGAGGAGAATAAAATTAACTTGTACTCTCACACATCAGAGAAAAACACTGTGGCATTTTCAGTTATGGGAGTAGTGGTTTGACTACGTTGGGAGAAAGCATTTTTAAATTGTATTACTTGAGAGATGATAATAATGTGGAATAACTGGGGTTGAGTTTTATTGTTGATCCTTCACATGCCTCCTAAGGGAATCCTTTTAAGTATCAATCCCTGAAGCTTGGGTATCCATGTTCCATACCAAATGGCCACCTACCCAAGTGCAGCCATCACATGGGTGGATAGTGTGCTGGTTATTCAGAGATACTTCTCAGAAATTCTTTGGAAATTGGATAGATTAGAATGTTGTTGATGGTTATCTTTATGTATCAGCTTGGTTAGGTTATGTTGTTATTAGCAGTTGTGGAGTCAATTCCCAATTCATGGCAACCCCATGTACAACAGACCAAAATGATGCCCATCATTTTGATGTGAACAAGACCGCTGTTATCTATGGGTTTTCACTGGTTAGTTTTCAAAAGTAGATCACCAGGTCTTTCTTCCTAATCCATCTTTGTCTGGAAATTGCACTAAAATTTGTTTAGCATCATAATAACCCACACTGACAGATAGGTGGTAATGGTGCATGAGGTATATTGGCTAAGAATCAAACCTAGATCTCCCAAACTGAAGGTGATCATTCTGCTGCTGAACTATCCCAATGCTGCCACGACTAGATTATAACAGTAATTAACTAACTGTCACTGTACAGTCTGTTCTGTCTCATGGCAGCCCCATGTGTTACAGAGTAGAAATGCAATCCATAGGGTTTTCACAGCTGTGACATTTCAGAAGCAGATTTCCAGGCCTATTTTCCAAGGCATCTCTGAGTGGGTTCAAACCACCAACTTTTTGGTTAATATTAGAGTATTTAACTATTTACACCACTCAGGGACTCCTGGCTAGGTTAGATTCCCATTATTCAAGCAAACACAAATCTAGATTTGCTGTGAAAGTATTTTGTAACTGTTGTTAACATCTACACCAGTTGACTTTCAGTAAAGGAAATTACCATGGGTGTGACGACACCTCTCTCAAATCAGTTGCAAGTCTTAAGAGTGAAAATTGATGTTTCCCGAAGAAGCAGAAATTCTGCCTTAAGGCTGCAGCATCAGCTCCTACTTTAGTTTTCAGCCTGACAGTCTGTCCTATGAATTTCAAACAATCCAGCATCCACAATCACATAAGACAACTCCTCAAAATAAATTTAGTATTGGTTCTGTTTCTCTGGAGAATCCTTCCTAATCCAAGACTCCAAACAACAAGAGCAGTCCAGAACAAAAGTTGGGATAAACAAGTTCTAACTTTTATCCTGTGCATTTCTTTCCCTAAGGCAAGCATAGCACAAAGTGGCCTCCCTTTCACCCCCAATTCTCAATAAAAATCAAATATAAAACTTGACCTAGAATTCCAAAGAAGGAATGGTTTGGAACTTACTGTAAGGAGTGTTAAATTTCTTCCGCATAAAGATTCTAAGGTTATCTATACTGTAAATAAGCCTCTTACATACTGTTAGTGATCCATGGACTTATCAGATAGGTTATCTCATAAGCAGAGTTTTTTTTTAATTAATGTGGTTAATGGACTGTATACAATTTTTTCTTCTGTTTCATACTTTGCCTCTTCAGGAAACAAACATTAAATCCAATTTGCCTTAGTAAGATACATCTATACCACATACACATCTTTACTTCACAAAGTAATATACCACTTTACCATTATCACCTCTTTCCTCCAATTCAAAAATCATATCTATAGCTAAAAATATTCATGGTGCTTTTTCACATCTCACTGCATCTGTACACTCAAGAAGTTTTCATTATGCAGCTCTAAAATGCTGTGATGCATATTTGTCTAGGGAGCCAGAGATAATTATACATTTTGAACACAATGTATATGAACATAATGATAATTATAGGCCTGCACTGGCTTTCCAATGAGCAATCTATAGTGATGATAAGACTATCTGATAATGGTATCTGTGAATCTTATTTATTAATACAAACTGGGTATAGCATTGGGGGTTCTTATTTTACAGCCATGCCATTTATACTTGAAACATTTATTGACTTTGCAGGACCTTTCACTGTAGTGCATATGAATATGTTCACCATATACACCACATTTATGTTTTCAATGACAACAGACTCATTCCAGCATTTAGGCTGTAAAGGTAAGATTTAGTACTTCTTCCTCTAATTCCTGTATTTTTATAATACAAATACAAATAATACACACATTATCTGTTTTTTTTTCCTAAATACCTTGTGCCTCCCAAGGTATTTTTGTAAGCATGTTATGTTAATTTGTTAACATGATACTATAAACATATACAACACGCACATTATTTGTGTAAAAATATTGTATATCACATGTGAGAATTCCTAACCCTTCCGGTTATATATAGTTAACATTCTGTGTTTCTGAATATCCCTCTTTTCTCTTACATATGTGAATTTTAAATAAAGATCTGTATAGGCAAATTTGTTCAAGAAATAAATCTGGGGACATTGCAATTTTATCTATTACAGGCACAACTTTGCAATGTTACTAGCACTAAATTTAAAAAATTTAAAAAGTGTAACATTTTTGAACCCCTGTTATTTTCTTAACTTATTGAGAACTAAATTATTTCCTTAATTATTAGCACTATTGGATTGAGGTAATACACCTAATTCAAACAATAAATGTTTTCCAGAGAAATCTTTGCCAGGATAGAAATGTTTATAATCTCTTATGTCTAAATCACATATCATTTCCAGGAATCTGAGATTGCAATTCCAAATGCACAGCTAAATCTCAAATACCTTTAAATGTCATAAGATTTAACTATACATTCTACATTAAATATTTTCAAAATACCTTTGGCCAATGGGTGGGGAAGGGATATTCCAAGCTTGGGTGGAAGCAATCCCAGGAGAGAAGAACAATCCCGGGTTTTATTGCCAATATGATATTACAGAAGCATGTACCCTTGTTGGAGATCTGATGACGTAATGCCTAAGGCATTTGACTTGTAACCAGAAGGCTGGCAGTTCAAATCCACAAGCCACTCTTTGGAAGGAAGATTAGGCAACCTACCTCTGTAGTGATGCTGCCTCAGAAACCCAAGGAGGGGTCGCTATGAGTTGGAATCAAAATCAACTCAATGGTAACAGTTTTGCTTCTTTGATGTAATGACCTATTCCCTAGGTCTTCTCTCACTCCAGTAGCAAATGACTTAAGTGTGATCCATAATTCCAATTTGTGACACTCTACTTGTCAGGATGCAAAAAGGAGTCTATTCAACACTCAGTGGTTGAGAAGTTAAAAACTACTTTGCAGAAGTATAAAAGATCATGAGTTTGATTTAAGGGTAGATGTGTTCATATTTTTGAGTGATGAAAAAAAAATATGAAGGTAGCTCAAATGGAATAGTTTCCATTAATCATTGCTTTAATTCTCTTTAATGCAGATGTTAATAGGCTAGACCCATGATATTGGTAAGGAGTAAGCAGGCTACAGAAAAAAATGTTGAATTTAGAGTAGAACTTATTAAGGCTGCATTTAAAATTGTGTGTTCTCAATCAGGAGTTTAAAAAGGTATGAACATGCTAGGCATATCTAAAGCTGAAAGAATTGAAGAAAAAATTCAACACTTGAGTTACAATATTGAAAGATTCTATGGGCAAAGTACAGAACTATGGAGGAGACATCAAATGAAGATGGAAAGAATACAGAGTCTCTGTACCAAAAAAAAATTGGTTATCATTCAACCATTTCAGAAGATATCATATGATCAAGAATAAATTATATTGAAGAAAGATATCCAAATTGTACCGAAGACACTGGTGAAAAACAAGTCTTCAGGAATTGATGAAATACCAGTTGATATATTTCAATAAATGGATGCAACACTGGAAGCACTTAGTTATTTATGCAAAAAAAAAAAAAAAAAAGGAAGACAACTACCTGGACAACTGACTAGAAGAAATATGTGTGTCCTTTCCAAAGAAAAATGATGCAAATTGTAGAAATTATTGAACAATAACATTAATATCACATACAAACAAAATTTTGCAGAAGATAATTAAAAAATGATTGCAGCACTACACTAACAGGAAACTGTCAGAACTTCATGCTAGATTAAAAGGGGACATGGAATGGAAGATACTATGGCTGATGTGAGCTGGACCTAGGCTGAAATCTGAGAATTCCAGAAAGATGTTTATCTGTGTTTTATTGGCTATCTATAGACATTTGACTGTGTGGATAATAACAAATTATAAATAACATTGCAAAGAATGGGAATTCTAGAACACTCAATTATGCTCACAAGGAAACTGTACATAAAACAAGAGGCAGTCATTCAAACAGAACAAGGGGATACCGCGTGGTTTAAAATCAGGAAAGGTGTGTGTCAAAGTTGGATCTTTCACCATATTTGTTCAATCTGTATATTGAGCAAATATTCTGAGAAGCTGGACTATATGAAGAAGAATGTGGCATCAGGACTGAAGGAAGACTCATTAACAACCTGTGATAGGCAGATGACACTAATGTGCCTTCTGAAAGTGAAGAAGACTTGGAGCACTTATTGACAAAGATCAAAGACTACAACTTTCAGTATGGATTACACCTCAAAGGAAAGAAAAGAAAAATCTTCACAACTGGGCCAACAAGCCACATCATGATAAATGGAGAAAAGTTTAACATTGTCATGGACTCTAATTTACTTGGATCCACTATTAACATACATGGAAGCAGCAGTCAAGAAATCGAACAATGTATTGCATTGGGCAAATCTGCTACAAAGGATGTCTTCAAAGTGTTAAAATACAAAGAAGTCACTTTGAGGACCAAGGGCACCTGACCCAAGCTGTGGTATTTTCAATCACTTCATCTGCATGTGAGAGCTGGACACTGAATAAGGAAGACTGAAGAATTGATGTCTTTGAATTATGGCATTAGTGAAGAATATTGAGTGTATCATGAACCACCAGAAGAAAGAACAAATCTGTCTTGAAAGAAGTACAGCCAGAATGCTCCTTGGAAGCAAGAATGGCAAGACTTCATCTCATGTACTTTGGATATGTTATCAAGGGGACTGGTCCCTGGAGTATTACATCATGCTTGATAAAGTAGAGATTCAAAAAAAAAGAGGAAGACCCTCAACAAGATGGATTGGCACTGTGGCTACAACAATTGGATCACCTATAGTAATGACTGTGAGGACAAACAGGACTGGAGAGTGTTTCATTCTGTTGTGCATAGAGTCATTATGAGTCAAAACCTCCATAATGGCACAAAAATCATCAGTACATCAGGAACCAGAAAGAGTTTTAAAATTTTTAAATGCTTCTTGTTTTGTTTTGTTTTGTTTTTTCCCTCAGCAAGAGAAACCCTAGGAAGAATAACCTGTTATAAAGTTTAGCTTTGGTGTCCAAACTTTTTCTATAGCAAAAAGAGATGATACTGTTTTGAAATGGGAAGGCAAGACTACAACTGAAAATCTCATAAATAGAAAGCCTCTGTTTTATAGAAATTCTGTTTCCTGATGCCTTCTTTCTCTAGTGCTGCTATAGTAGAAATACCACAAGTGGATGGCTTTAAAAAAGAGAAATTTGTTCTCTTGCAGTTTAGGGGGCTAGAAGTCTAAGTTTAAAGTGCCAGCTCTAGGGTCTGGGTGAAAGCCCCTCAACCTTGGGCTTCAGCTCTGCCTCCTCTTCCAGGCCCACTTAAGCTGGAGGCTTTTCCTGCTGGCTACTGAGGCTGGCAAACTCAAGACTGGCAGGTAAAATGGCAGAATCCCAAGATCAGCAGGCAACATGTCAGATGACTGATTCAAGTTCAAGAACAGTCCCAAGAATGGTAGGCAACATAGCAGGCCAAGACTCAGCCAAATGCAGGATTAGATGTGCCAAAAATCTAGATACCTTTCTCAAAGATTCCCTATATATACTGGAAGCATGCCACACATAAAAGGCAACTAATTAGCTGCTCACAGCAGATTCCACCTTGGAGTGGATTGCACTGTATCTGATCTCATCATGGGGAATAACTGCATTCACCTGCTAAGTTGACACACAATTTTTATCACACTTCAAAGAGTCATGTTAAGGCACAATGTTAGGAAATAGACTCCTTGCCACCCCAAAAGTATTATTATGAGAGCATAGAAATCAGTCCTCCTATCACACAAACAAAAGCAGAGCAAACATAGAAGTAAATAAGAACAGTCTACAATTATTCAGACTAACCTCACCTCAATTTCCTAAAGTCCTGTGGAAAAAAGAATTTTATTCTTTGCTAAAGAATGTAAAAGTCCAAGTGGATAATTTTGGTTAGCCTATTGGGTCATGTAACTCATCCTCAGCTAGATCGAGCAGGGCTGAGTTTAAACTCTCCTCTGTACAACCAATGGAATGGGGAACGAACATTTCCTCAAGGAGAGGGTAGTGCTGTCTCCAGAAAAAGAGGGAAAGACGCTAGACAAATAAAAACCAAGCAGTGTCCTTCCTCAAGTGAAAATACACCCATGAATGGCACAAATGATTTGCACTCTGCTGCTAATCAAATTGTTGTTGTTGTTGTTAAGTGCCGTCGAGTCGTTTCCAACTCATAGCGACCCCATGCACAGAACGAAACACTGCCCGATCCCGCACCAGCCCCACGATCCCTGCTATACTTGAGCCCATCATCGCAGCCACCATATCAATCCATCTCCTTGAAGGCCTCCCCCTCTTTCGTCGACCCTCCACCCTACCAAGCATCACATCCTTCTCCAGGGAATGGTCCCTT
>NW_006921967.1:2146184-2192343 GCF_000298275.1 Orycteropus afer afer | reverse complement strand
TTTTCCTAGATTCATACTTCGTACATTCCATGTTCTGGTGATTAATGGATGTCTGTGGCTGTTTCTCTTCAATTTGAGTGGTGCCACATCAGCAAATGTAGGTCTCGAAAGCTTTCTCTTTTCCATGCTAATCAAAAGGTTAATGGCTCAGAACCCACCCAGCAGCACCACAGGAAAAAGGCTTAGAGAGCTACTTCTATACAATTCACAGCCAGGAAAACCCTATGGAGAAGTTCTGCTCTGTAACACACAGGGTCACCATGAGTCAGAATCAATGAGACAGCAGGTTTGCTTTTGGTTTGGGGAAGTCAATAGAAATAAACAAGATTTGACTCACTTCTATACACTTGCATATTTAAATATGTAATAATTTTATAGGTCATTTAAGATACAAATAATATCCATATTCATGGATACATTTGTAGCACATACAAACACATATGTAGAAATATCTTTTGTCAAACCTGTATATATTCATTGATATACTCCCAATCACCTTCCCACACCTGTTCAGCACATATGTCTATGTCTATGAATATAATAAAACATATAGGGGACAAAGGTATAACAATTTCCTAGCCATAATCAAAGACTTTTAGGGAAAGAGTCATTGGGCCTGGGGACTCAGGAACATGGATTCAGGGAACATCAAGGTCAACTGACACAACATAATCCACAAAGACAATGTTCTACATCTTCCTTTGATGAATAGTGACTGGAGTCTTAAAAGATTGTGAGCAGCCATCTAAGGTGCATTGGCCACTCCCCACCTGGAGCTAAGAATGAGGAAAATCCAAGATGCAAGGGAATAATTACTCTAAAGGACTAATGGACCATATGAACACAAGGTTTTACAACCCTAAGCCCAAAAGAACTAGTGGCTACAACTGCATTGAAAGGGGTCACAGTAGGAGGTCCTAGATAGAGTGGGAGAAAAATGTGGAACAAATCTCAAAATAATAAAAAAGATCAGATGTTCTGGTGTGATAGAGACTGGTGAAACCCCCAACACTACAGCCCTTAGACCCTTCAAGCTTGGAAGTAAATTCAACCATCATGGCTCCACTTTCAGCCAAACAATAGAAAGGTGAACAATAACACTAGAAGGATACGTACTCCTTAGAACAATCACCCGTATGAGATCTACAGGGCAGCACTTTGCCCAGTGATAAAGCTCAGAAGGCAGGATGAGATAGGGCAGAAGGACAAATAGAAACAGTTAACACAGGAAGGAAGTGGGACGAGCACTGTTACATTTGGGGTCTTGCAATCAATGCCACAAAATAAAATGTGCATGAATTGCTGAATGGAACACAAATTTGCTTTGTAAACCTTCACCCAAACCACCAAAAAATAAAAAAATACAAAGATGAACAGAACAAATTTCAGTAAAATTTTAGGGAAAAAAAGTCTTTCAGGATGCTCTTCGAGACAAAGAATCCAGTATTTCTCAGTCCTGGGCAAAGAGAGGAAGTTATAAAGGCACTCACAGAAAAATTCTGGCAGAGGGAAGCACCCGATTCTTTACAAATGTGAATTTTCCTGAAAGACTCTGAGTGTGATGAGTCACAGTTTTAATATGTAAAGTGTTGATTAGTTAGCAGTTGTGCAGGGAATGAATAGGATACTGAGGATGTATAAGAAATAGCCAGAATCAGAAGAAAATTCTGTTAGGCAACTTTTCATTATACCTACTCTCCACATCTCACCCAGGTTCAATGGCTGTAGTTTTCAAAATATTTTGTAGTATCGTATTCTCTTCCCTTTATTCCCAAATGGAATCTTTCTCAGAAGATCAATGTATAAAGCAAATCAAGGTGAAACAACTAGGGTTAAATGTAGGGGAAGGAAGTGCTGCCCAACTCATCCAGCCACGACCTCATCCTACCATGAGCCTTCCTATCATGTGCATGTAGCCCAAGGCTTCAAGGAAAGCACTGGGAATCCACTGCTCCAATGACAAGCAGAATTAGTCCAACAGCAAATGAATTTGAAGATGTTAAAAATGTTGCTCTGCCTGATGCCAACTTCTAGTCTGACAATATGATTTTAAGAGTAATTTTTAGATGTAGACAAGTTAGCCAGAATTTCTATAAGCAGTAAACATACTATTACAAAACAAGCAAAAAAGCAAATCTATATGTAAAATTTCAGACCAAACGGAAATCTGGGAAACAACATCTCTGATGTAAGCAATGGATACATCATTGAAGATTTAGATGAGCAAAAACTTAGACACTAAATCCAACACTTTTCGGAGGAACACAACTCTCCCAGTGACATATTACAAGGGCTAGCTAGGAGAGATTTTGAAATCTCTGCATAGAGAATACTGCCCAACAGTTTAAGGAGATTAACTAAAGAACTGGAAAACAAATTTCTCTCTTAGAAAGTTTCTCTTCACTGAACTGAGTGCAGAAAACAAAAGATCAATAGTTTTTTGGGAGAAAAATAAAACAAAATAAGTTGTTTTTATATTGATTAAAATAGTTGCAGCAAATTATTCATAATGCAATATGTACCAGAATAATCACAGAGATTATTATTTATACTCCCCAAAACTATAAACAGAGATTGCTTTTCTCACATTGGTGCAGTTGGAAAATTAAAAGATAACTAAAATGTAGCTTTCTTAGCAATGTGAAAATTCCCACAAGTAATGGTAGAGCTTACTAGCTTGAAGAGGGCTTTATGAAAGGCCTAGTGATAGTGTCTACTTGGAATATACAAAAGCAATAAATTTAATACCCTCATAACTCTAACAGCAACTTGGAGACATCATTTAATCCTGCTCTTTCTTTTAAATCAAAATTATATGATCCCATGAAATAGTCATTTGCTTTGTTGAAAATACATTAAGAGAATAATGTAATCTGTGGCAAAGGACTTGGATGTTTTAATTTATCTACTTGGAAAATAGATACCAGGCAATGGTAGTATCTATACTACGAATTAGAGATACACAGTGAATAAGATACAGTCCCCACAGAGAATGTACTCTAGTGAGCTAAACAGATACATTAAGAGGTAATATCAGTATAAAACATGTATTGTGAGAACGACATAAGGCATTATCTTTGAAACGTGAGGTTAGCATTTAATGATATTAGAAGAATATACCCAAGAAAGGATTTACTATCCAAACTGAGATTTGAACACGTTTGCGGGGGATAAGGACAAACAGATTATGTTCCAGAAAAAAGGGACAGACATTCAAAACCCGAAAGACAAAAGGAGAAGTGGCCCATTAGAGGAGGGGATCTAGTCCAATGTGGCTGTTCAAGACTTTGAGGGGAGGTGTGCATAGAAACCAAACTGGTGAGAGAAGCAGAACCCAAATGTACAGGGTCTTGACTATCATGGTGGAGATTTTGGACATTGCCATGCAAGCAACAAGAAAGTAATAAAGAGTTCTAAGTAGAATATGTATCTGGTCAGATCTGAATATTAGAAAGATACTCTGGGAGTATATAATGGTTTAAAGGTAGGTAACATTAAAAGTAAAGGAAGCAGCTAAAGGACTATTGTAGGAATCCACAGTGCAAGCATTCAGGAGTAAGTTTAGACCAAATAAAGTAGCAGTAGTGAGGACATAGAAAACTGGACTAACTGGATTGCCCTTTATGAGGCCAACTGACGGACTTTTCACCGCAGACAGGATATGGAAAGTGAAAAGAAGTAACTCAGGGCATCTCCTGAATAACTGGCTTAGGCATTAGATGGCACTAAAACAAGAAAACCAGGAATATCTGGGAAGATTAAAGATGATGAATTCAATTTTCAGTATGTTGAATTTTGCGTTCCTGTGATTCATTGAGTGAATAATTTTTGTTCTTATATTTACCCTGCCTTGTTGAAAGAGGCTGCATTACATGAAGTGGGGCAAGGAAAGGGACATATTATATAAGAGAAGCAAGTAGTAATGAAAAAGTAAGGACAACTGGAAAACAAAAGGCTAAACAGACAGTTCTTGATGAAAACCAATTGTGTAATCATAATAGTATATAAGAATTATTACTGATTTTCTGAATTTTCATGATTAAAGAAACAATCAGCATTTTGTGTGCTTGTGCAGCTTCATTCCAGGTGTGCACACATGTATGTACACATAGATGTCAATGAAGATGGGGTTTTGCAAGGACCTTTGGAAACATTCACACAGAATGATAGAAAGTGATTATCAGGCTGTTAAAAAGTAGAGGGTTGCTTGTCTTGATTTGATTAGACTTAATCTCTGCCTTCAGATCTTGGGGACACAGCATATGTGTAAAGTATCACTTAAACACAATTTATGTTCTTCGCTGTGAGGCACAGCTAATACACAGGCTCTGGCAAACCATGGTGATCGCTTACAAAACTCTTGTTTTATTTATTTATTTATTTTCTCCACAATCATTCATGGACAGAATACAAATGTTATTAGTTTTAGGTTTAATGAACTTCCTGTTCTATGTAATGTGTAGTAGGTAATGGCAATTATTACCTATCTTAACAATGTAAAAGTTAAGGTACAAATAACAGGAACTGAAAGAGAGGAATGCTGAAAGAAAGTGTAAGGAGTACTAAGACAATGTCTTATGAAGTTAAGAATAAAAAAATTTACTGTTTATAACTGGTGGGACCAAAAGTTAAAAAGTATAAGAATATTGTTTAATATTTAAACAAAAATTTAGTAGCAAAAATGAAAATATAAATATTTTGGAAGGAAGGAATGTTAGGTAGTTATAAAAGAAGAATGTCATGCTTGGTAAGGTAGAGAGTCAATGAAAAAGAAGAAAATCCTCAATGAGATGAAATGATACAGTGGCTGAAACACTGGGCTAACGCATAGCAATAATTGTAGGAATAGTGCAGGCCCTGATATGTTTCATCCTGTTGTACATAGGATTGGAACCAACTCAATGACATCTAACAACAGCACCAACATAAGTGGGCTCAGCTCCACCCATCTGTCAGTTTGTCATTCCTGTGGTCATTTGTATGCGTCTACAGTATGGCTTACACTTCAACATTAAAAAAAAAAATCCTCACAATTGGATCAAAAATGGAGAAAATATTGAAGTTGTTAAAGATTTCATATTACTTGGTTCCATAATCAATGCCAATGGAAGCACAGTCAAGAAAACAGATGACATATTGCACTGAGCAAATCTACTACAAGAAACCTCTCTGAAGTGCTGAAGAGCAAAGACGTCTTTGATGACTAAGGTGTGCCTAGCCCAAGCCATTGTATTTTCAACCACCTCATATGCATGTGAAACCTGGATAATGAATTAGGAAAACAGAAGAGCTGAGGCTTCGAGTTGTGGTGTTGGCAAAGAATACTGAAAGTACCATGCACTACCAGAAAAACTAACAAATCTATCCTGGAAGAAGTACAGCCAGAATGTTCCTTGGAAGTGAGAATGGCCAGACTTCATCTCACCAATTTTGGTCATGTAATCAGAAGGGACCATTCCCTGGAGAAGCATATCTGCTTGGTAAAGTGGAGGGTCAATGAAAAAAGGAAAGACCCTCAATGAGATGGATTGCAATGGGCTCGGGTATAGCAAGAATTGTGAGGCTGGCACTGGACCAGGCAGTATTCTGTTCTGTTGTACATAGAATCATTATGAGTCAGAGCCAACTCCATGGCACCTAACAATAACAAATGATGCTTGAAATTAGCCATTGGTACTTTAAAACCAGCAGAGTTATCTATGGTAGAAAGGTTTCAGCAGAGCTTCCAGACTAAGAAAGGCCTATTGAGACATTGAAAACCTTAGGGATCACAACAGAATGCTGCTCAATACAGTGCTGGAAGATGAGCCCTCTAGATTGAAAGACACTGCACAATGGTCACAACAATGATTCAAACATACCAATAATCATGAAGATGGCACAGAACCAGGTTACATTTTATTCAGCTATACAAAAGGTCATCATGAGTCAGAGCCAACTTAACAGCAACTGACAAAAACAGTAACATGTGGGGGTTTAATCTTTACCTAACTGAGCAGAAAGTTAATAGGAACTATCTAAAACCTCAAAATCAAAAGATTCTAATACATATTATTTGCAGATATACAGATATTCTCCAGGAGAAAGAACTGGGAATAGGAGCTATGGAGCAGAAGATACTCTTTTTGTTATAAGTCCTTTTTATTTGTCAACCAAATTTGTGTATTACACTGATAGAAGTTCTAAAATTTAAAAATATACAGAAAAGATGTATGAAATGATACCTGAAAAAGAAAGATTAAAAATGGCACAACAATTAACTCTAGGTTTAACAATGGCATTAATATTTGTGAATAAGTAATATATCAATCAGAAAGGACATGCATGAGAAATATGCCAGTGTGCATCTAACAATGTCCAGATAAAAGTAATGCTTGGCCAGAAAACATAAGAAAGAGTGATTCAATATATATTGACTGAGAAACATTGCTTAAGAATATGTATCCAATGTTTCATTCCACATTCACCATAAACTTTTGTTCATAATCAGACTTCCCATTCAATGTAGTCTATAGGGAGAGGAAGAACTTGTTACACTGGCACACATAGTGTTCTAGTTACCTAGTGCCACTCTGACAAGAATATATACCACAAACGGGATGGCCTTAACAAACAGGAGTTTATTCTTACTATTTGGAGGCTTTAAGTCCGAGTTCAGAGTGCCAGGCTCTAAGGGCTGGGTGAAAGCCCCTCAACCTTGGGGTCCAGCTCTGCCTCCTGCTCCTGGCCAACTGGAGCTAGAGGGATTTCTTCACTCAGACAGCTTCTGACTACTGAGGTTGACAAACCCAAGATTGACAAATAAAAAGACACAGTCCTGATGTTACCAAACCACGTGGCAGGCCATTAATTTAAGTCCATTGTAAGTCCCAAGGTGGGCAAAGCATGGCAGCCTGCTGAACAATGACTCGGCTACATGCAAGGTCCAAGCATGCCATAAGCTAGAGACCATTCCCAAAGCTACTGCTTATATACAGGAAGCAGACCATATACCCTAAGGCAGCTACGCAGCTGCTCACAGTACATTCCACCATGGAGTTGATTACCAATCTCATCATGGGGAATACTACATCCAGCTGCCCAGCCACTCAACCAGGCCTAGCCAAGCTGACATAAAAACATAACCACCACAATTCCTTGTCAACTTGGCACCTGTACAGATCTTCAATGGGTGGTATCTGTACAGGTCTCCTCTACTGGGTGGCTCCAGTCCCCTAGTTCTTGAGTGGTGACTTTACCCCTGTGGTCTGTTGGGCCCCATTCCTCTCCCTCCTGGGCAATGTTCTCCAGGAGGCTGTATATGCTCTAAACCAACATCCAATATATGGTTCTGTTTCTCTAATAGCCTAGATTCCTGGGTCCAAGAACCAAGGGGTGGAAACGGGAGTGGTACCACTCACTATTACCCCTAGTGACCCACTCAAAACATTTTTGCTTCCTGTCCCTGATACCCTATGCTCTGAAGGTCTGGAGATCTTAGTCCCAAAAGGAGGAACACTCCCACCTGGAGACACAATACTGATTACATTGAACTGGAAATTAAGAATGCCACCTGGCCATTTTGGCTTCCTCATGCTTCTGGATCAACAGACAAAGAAGGGCATTACTGTACTATCTGGTATGATAGATCCTGATTACCAAGAGGAAATTGGATTGACATTACATAATGGAGGTAAAGAAGAATATGTCTGGAATATAGGAGATTCTTTAGGACATCTCTTAGTACTATCATGCCCTGTGATTACTCACTATAGCAACCCAATTCTGATATGACTGCTAATGGCCCAGACCCTTCAGGAATGAAAGTTTGGGTCACCCCACCAGGCAAAGAACCACGACCAGCTGAGGTGCTTGCTGAGGGCAAGGGAAATACAGAATGGGTGGTGGAAGAAGGTGGTTCTGAATGTCAGCTATGACCACATGACCACTTGGAGAAACAAGGCCTGTGATTATTACATTTCTTCATTGTATATGTGCATCAAATATTTTTGTTTCCTTCTGTTATGAACTGTGAAATGTAAATAAGGTTAATGTGTTTTGGTTGTACTTGTGTTAGCATATCATGTTAGGCACAAATAGGACTTTATAATTGTCCTTATTTAGAGATTATATATGGTTAAGAAAATGTGCACAACTGCCAACTTGACAAGGGGTGGACTGTGATAGTTGTAGCTGTGTGTCAACTTGGCTGGACCACAATTCTGAGTGGTTTAAGCAGTTGTGATGTGGTTATTCCCAGGATGGGATCAGATGTATATGTTTTGAGCAGCCAATCCATTGAAAGGGAGTTTCCCTAGGGGTGTGGCCTTCTTCCAGTATATTTATGGACATCCTGGGAAAAGAGACACTCTTGTGTGGATCAGGATTCTGTTGTGCTGCCTACAACTATCCATGAGCAAACAATCCACCATTTGGCCTGGAGATCTTGGATTCGTCATCTGTTGGAGACAACAGCCAGTATACTGCCTGCCAACCTTGAGCTCCTCAGCCTTTGCCACTGCGTGAGTGAGAAAAAGCCTCCAGCTTGACGTTTGATCCAAGAACTTTGGACTTGCCAGCTCTATAAGTGTGTGAGCCATTTTCATATGATAAATTTCTCTTTCTCTCTATATATAAGCTTTACTGGTTTTGTTTCTCTAGAGACCCCAGTCTAACACACATAGTCTGCTCTGTATACAGTTTTATTTTATTATAAATTAATAATTTGACTTTCAGGATTATATTTTAGTTCCTGGGGAGCCTAGTTTTTCTAAGTTAGCCTCTGTGAATCTATTCTATATCAAATCAAATCAAAACTAACATTAAAGCCATGTTCCTTGTCCTGGGAGACTGAGAACAAGATTTTGGACAGTTTTTAACTTACCATAGACATCTTATTACACAGCCAGTGTGTTTCTCCTGTGAATTCTGAGGTTTTGCAACACTTGTCTTCCTACGTTCCATATATAGAACTAGGCTTCCCTTTTTTAAGACAAGTACAAACTCTTTAATTTCTTAATGTCAAAAGTTACTCTTTTTTCTTTTTTTTCTTTGAATTGTTCAAGCATGTTCACTCTATCCCAAACACTGGATACAGAATTCTGTATCCCAAACACTGTACAGAAACTTGTTCCTCCTCTCTGCCCATGACACTCTGGTGGAGATGCTACCTTTTGTACACATTTGGTAAGTGAGGTCACCATGCCTCAGTTTCAGCCTCGGAGTCAGACCAGTGGCTCAGATGGGTGGGTTCCTCCTCAAAGTTTCCCGTCAGAAACTTCTTGGTCGTGGTGGCAAAGCAGCTGCTGGGCCTCCAAGTTCTGGGTGCAGGGCTCCTTTCTCAGGCAGCTGCCCCGGGCAGTAGAGACCTTAAAGAACTGGTGATTTAAGAAACAAGGAACAGTTCTTGAGTCACTACTTCAGAGCCTTTGGAGTTGCTCTTAACTTTTGAGATAAAACAGAATAGGAAAACATAATCAGACACAAAACAAAATGTGGCAGTTCTGAGTTAAGATAACATGTCTTTCTAGGGCAAACCTTCTATTCAGAAGTTCCTGTGATCAGAGGCAGATTTCATGTGAAGTTAATGACACCGAAGCTTCAAGGTGTTCACTTTGAAGGGAGAGGCACTAGCAGTATGTTCATATGATTACTGTTTGTTTTCTAAAATTTCCAAAAGTAAAGATTATTTTTTCAATTATATTTGCCTTTATTGACTATACCTCTTATGCCCCTCTCTGTGACTTCCTTTTCCTTAGTGATATTGTGCTATTCACATATTTTGTTGTATTGCTTTTTCCTTCACCTGTATCAAACCAGTTTCTTAATTATCAGTCTATTTTCCCTCACTTCCTCTCCCCTCCTATCCCTGGTAACCAACAAAGGAAATTTCCTTCCCTGTGTAAAACTTTCCTTGACTTTTTACAATAATAGACTCATATATCTGTCCTTCTGTCATTTACTTATTTCACTCAGATAATGTCCTCCAAGTTCTTCCATGTTCTTGGTGATTTGCTGATTCTTTGTTATTCTTCAATGTTGCATAGAATCCCATTGTGTGTATGTACTATAGTTTGGTTATCCATTCATCTGTTGAAGGGCACATAAGTTGTTTCCCTCTCTTTGCTATTGTAAGTTTAAAAAAAAAAATTTTTAAACCCAAACTCCCTGTTGTCAAGTGTGCTCCAACTCATAGAGACCCCTCCTTGGGTTTCCAAGGCAGCATCTCTATGGAACTAGGTTGCTCAGTCTTCCTTCTGAGAAGTGTCTGGTGGGTTTGAACCACCAGCCTTCTGGTTAGCAGTCATATGCCTTAGGCACTACTCCAGCATGGGTGTATATATATATATATATGTCTGTTCATGTCCCAGATCTCACATCTTTAGGATATATGCCTAGTAATGGAATTGCTGGGTCAAATGGCATTTCTCTCTTACTTTTGAAGGAAGCACCATACTGTTTTCCAGTGGTTGTACCTTTTGTCCCAGCAGCAGTTGATGAGACTTCCAATCTCTCCACACCCTCATCAGCATTTGTTGTTTTCCACCCTGTTGAACTTTGCTATTATTGCTAGAGTGAGATGATATCTTGTTTTTTTGATTTGCTTCTCTCTAAATACCTAATGATAACGAGCATTTCTTTGCGGGTTTGTTGGCGGTCTGTATATCTTTTTTGAAGAGTCTGTTCATGTCCTTTGCCCATTTTTTAATTAAATTATTTGTCTTCTTGATGATGAGGTGTTGAAATTTTCTATACATTCTAGAGATACTTTGGATATGCTGTTGCCAAATTTTTTTTTTTTTTTCAATTTTTAAGTTTTCTCTTTGCCCCTTTGGAGAAGTCTTTTGATGCACATAAGAATTTAAGTTTTAGAAGGTATCAGTCATCTAGTTTCTCTTCTGCTGTTTGTGTATTTTGGGTTATGCTTCATAATCTTTTTATGCCATAAAATAAGGCCCCTAAGTAGGTCCCTGTTTTATCTTTAATGAACTATATAGTAAGGCAAAGGCAAGATATTTCAAAGTAAATTGTTAGATTGTTGTCTCTTTCCACTCTAACTTCCACTCCACCTGAAACCCCCTTGAATTAGGTGGTAATGGCATGGCCATGGGCATTTTAGAATCTGACTAAAAAAAAAAGTTGAATTGGGAATATGTTTACTTGAGTCAAATATATTTACACATTTCACAGACTTTTTCAAAAACAGTTAAGTTGTTGCTGACTCACTAGATAACGTCGAAATGAATTGATAGGTCCAGAGATCTAAATGTGATATGAAAATGTTCTGATTCTAAGCACAGGGCATTTGTTGATAGTAGAGAAGAAATAAGATCAGAAATGTATGGAGCAAGAGCTAGTCTGAGGAAAATACTTTAAATCATCAGATGTTAAATTATAATGTGAAGATTTAGTTTTCATTAACACAAAGGAAAATTAATGTTCAATTCTGTCAGGAATAGTCTCAACAATGTCACATATATCATTATCGACACAATATTTTATAGGAATCTCTCAAAATAAAATTTATTAGAATTCCTTTGTTTTGAGGGCATTAATCTACAACAGTACTACAAATAGTAAGTATATCTCATTGTAAAATGTCATGTTGAATGCATTCCAACTATTAATAATAATAAAAAATTTAATCTGCAATGCTGGGAGAATACTAAATTATCTTTCTTTTGTCTCTATAGGGAATATTACATAATTATTTACCATATAATGAGACAATTAAAGATCATACAACTAATTCTAAAGGGAACAATATTACGGAGTTTTGTGAAGCAGTTAAATAATAAAACTTGTGGGTTATTTCCTGGATTTTAAATATTTAAGGATATATAAGATTTTTTAAATTTTTAAGTTGTGATTTCTTTCTCTTATCTCATATAAATGTTTAAATTTTTATTTAATTTTGTATTTTAAACTTTGCATTCTTCATCTTAAAGCCCCTAACAGTGGTAAAATTTCCAGGAAGATCTACCTTGCATGTGATATAAAACTTAAAGTAGTCACTAAAAAAAAAAAAAAAAAAAAATCACTGCCATTGAATCATTTACAACTCATGGAGACTCTTCCTTGGGTTTTGGAGATGGTATCTCTAAGGAAGTTGATTGCCCGATATTCTTTCTGAGGAGTGGCTGGTGGGTTTGAACTTCCAGCCTTCTTGTTAGCAGTAAAATGCCTTGGGCACTATGCCACCAGAGATAGAGAGTACTCTGTGCACATGATATCAATTTTATACACCATGTACACAGAGAAGGCTCTTTATTTCCAGGGAGTAGAAAATACAGATATAGTGAGATTAAATGTATTGACAAATGATACCAACACAAAGTTAAATCATTTGCTCTTATTTTTCCTAACTTCCTTTCACAGATTACCTTTTACAAAAGACTTTATGTATTAAAATAAGCATACAGAAAATATACTTGGATCTTCTCTAGAATTCTAGGTATGTTTACAAAGTACACTAAGGTCTGCTACTGAATTTAAGAGTTGTCAGTGGTATGACTATGTACTCAAGAAGTCTCATTTTAGGGAAAGTGAGGAATCTGTCCTAAATTGTGCCCAAAATCATAAAAAAATGAATTTAGCCATCAAAATACAAATCAGTAATAAAAATAGCACTCTAATTCTGCATCTGTAAAGATTAGGAAAGGACAAACTGTGATATCTATGAATGTTTATTTTGTTTATTATAAAATTTAAGAATAAATATAATATGTTTACAGTATTGTCATATTATAAAAATATTGAATAAATTATAATATTGAAAGATTCTATGGGCGAAATTTTATATGATGCAGGAAATCTCAAAATAAGATGGAAGAAAACAGAGTCACTGTACCAAAAAGAATTGGTCAATGTTCATCCATTTCTGGAGGTGACTTATGATCAAGAACCACTGGAAGAAGTCAAAGCTGCACTAAAGGAATTGGAGAAGAACAGGTTCCAGGAATTGATGAATACCCACTGAGATGTCTCAACAAACGTATGCCACATTGGAGGCATTGCCTCATCTATGCCAAGAAATTTGGAAGACAGCTACCTAGACAACTGATTGGAAGAGATCCATATTTGTACTCATTCTAAAGAAAGATGATCCTACAGAATGTGGAAATTATCAAATAATATCATTAATACAGCACACAAGTAAAATCTTGCTGAAGCTAATTCAAAAACAGCTGCAGCAGTATATTGACAGAGAAATTCCAGAAATGCAAGCTTGATTCAGAAGAGGATGTGGAACAAGAAATATCATTGCTGATGTCAGATAGATCTTGGCTCAAAAGAAAGAATACCAGAAGATGTTTACTTGTGTTTTATTGACTATGCAAATGAATTCAATTGTGTGGATTATAACAAATTATGGATAACTTCAAAAGAAAGAGAATTCCAGAACACTTAATTGGGCTCATGAGGAACCTGTACATAGACCAGGAGGCTGTTGTTTAAATAAAACAAGGGGATACTGCATGGTTTAAAATCAGGAAGGGAGTACATCAGCATTGTATCCTTTCACCATACTCATTCAATCTGTACGCTGAGCAAATAATCTGAGAAGATGGACTATATGAAGAAGAGCATGGCAACAGGTTTGGAGAAAGTCTCATTAACAGCATCCAGGACAGAGTAAGTAAATACCAGAGGGATCTAGGTAAGGGGAAGGACCAACGTCCAAGCAGCAGGAAAAGCAAAGGGAAAAGAAAAGGAAAGCCAGGCCATCCAGGACAGAGCTAGCAAGTGGCAAGGATCCAGATAAGGGGAAGGTGGAGAGGTTTTGAACAGCTAAGGGAGACAAACTTGTCTGTCAGTTAGTTGGACTGTGGTGGCACGTTGCAGCATAGCTTGAGGCTGTGTCACTGGTGTTTCAAACACCAGCAGGGTTGCACATAGTACACAGGTTTCGGCACAACTTGCAGACTGACTAGAAAGAAGGAAGAGGCCATCCACTTCTCAAAGAATTGGCCAGGGAAAACCTTATGAACAGGAGAGAAACAGTGTGTGTCACATTGCTAGGCAGCTATATGAATAGCCTGGAAACACTGTCTCATACAGTGAAGGACAAGCTACTTTGGTTGGAAGGCTCTCAAAATACGATTGGGAAAGAGCTACTTCATCAGAGTAGAACCAGCCTTACTGATATGGATAAAGTAAAGTTTTTAAGACCTTCATTTGCTGATGTGACATGAATCAAATTGAAGAGAAACAGTTGCAAACATCCATTAATAATCAGAACATGGAATGTACAAAGTGTGGATCTAGGAAAATTAGAAGTTGTCAAAAATGAAATGGAACACATAAATATTGATATCCTAGGCATTAGTGAGCTGAAGTGGACTGGTTTTGGCCATTTTGAATCAGACAACCATATGATCTACTATGCCAGGGATGACAATTTGAAGAGGAATGGCATGGCCTTCATCGACACAAAGGATATTTCAAGATCTGTCCTGAAGTACGATGGTGTCCGTGATAGGATAATATCCATATCTCTACAAGAAAGACCAGTTAATATGTCTATTATTCAAATGCATGCACCAACTACCAAAGCAAAAGATGAGGAAATTGAAGATTTTTTTAATCAACTTCTGCAGTCTGAAATTGACCAAACATGAAATCAAGATGTGTTAATTATCACTGGTGACTGGAATGCAAAAGTTGGAAACAAAGAGGAATCACCAGTAGTTGGAAAATTTGGCCTTGATGACAGAAATAGTGCTGGAGATCACATGATAGAATTTTGCAAGTTCAACAACTTATTCATTGCAAATATCTTTTTTCAACAACACAAATAGTGGTTATACATGTGGGCTTTGCCAGATGGAATACACAGAAATCAGATTGACTACATATGGGGCAAGAAGTGATGGAGAAGCTCAGTATCTTCAGCCAAAACAAGGCCAGGAGCTGATTGTGGAACAGATCATCAACTGCTCATATGCAATTTCAACTTGAAGTTGAAAACCATTAAAACAAGTCCACAAGAGCCAAAATATGGTCCTGAATATATCCCTCCTGAATTTAGAGATCATCTAAAGAATGGATTTGAAGCATTGAACACCAGTGACTGAAAACCAGAAGAATTGTGGGATGACATCAAGAACATCATCCATGAAGAAAGCAAGAGGTCATTTTAAAAGACAAGAAAAAGAAAAAAACAAAATGGATGACAGCAGAGACTTTGAGGCTTGCCCTTGAGTGGAGAGTAGCCAAAGCAAAAGGAAGAAATGACAAGATAAAAGAGCTGAACAGAAAATTTCAAAGAGAAGCTCCAGTAGACAAAACCAATTACTATAATGAAGTGTGCAAAGACTTGGAGTTAGAAAATGAAAAGGGAAGAACATGCTAAGCATTTCTCAAGCTGAAAGAACTGAGGAAAAAAATAAAGTCTCGAATTGCAATTTTGAAAGATTCTATGGGCAAAATATTGAATGATGCAAGAAGCATCAGAAGAAGATGGAAGTACAACACAAAGTCACTGTACCAAAAAGAGCTGGTAGATCTTCATCCATTTCAGGAGGTGGCATATGATCAAGAACCAATGATATTGAAGGAAGAAGTCAAAGCTGCACTGAAGGAATTGCCGAAGAACAAGGTTCCAGGAATTGATGGAATACCCACTGAGATGTTTCAAAAACTGGATGCCCTATTGGAGGCACTCACTCAATTATGTCAAAAGATTTGGAAGACAGCTACCTGGCTAACTGACTGGGAAAGATGATATTTGTACCAATTTCAAAGAAAGGTGAGCCCACGGAATGTGGAAATTATCTAGCAATATCATTAATATCACACACAAGTAAAATCTTACTGAACATAATTAAAAAACAGTTGCAGCAGCATATTGACAGAGAACTTCCAGAGGTGCAAGCTGGATTCAGAAGAGGACATGGAACAAGGGATATCATTGCAGATGTCAGATGGATCTTAGCTCAAAGCAAAGAATATCAGAATGAAGTCTACTTGTGTTTTATTGACTATGTAAAAGCATCTGATTGTGTGGATCATAACAAACTGTGGATAACATTGAGAAGAAGGGGAATTCCAGAACACTTAATTGTACTCATGAGGAACCATACATAGTGGCAAGAGCCAATAGAGAAGCTCAGTATCTTCAGCCAAAACAAGGCCAGGGGATGATCGTGAAACAGACCATCAATTGCTCATATGCAAGTTCAACTTGAAGTTGAAGACAATTAAAACAAGTCCAGGAGGCTGTCATTCAAACCAACAAAGGGACACTGCATGCTGTAAAATCAAGAAGGGAGTGTGCAGGTTGTATCTTTTCATCATACTTATTCTGTCTATATGCTGAGCAAATAATTGGAAAAGCTGGACTGTATGAAGAAGAATATGGCATTAAGATTGGAGGAAGAAGCATTAACAACCAGTGATATGTTGACAACACATCTTTGCTTGCTGAATGTGAGGATGACTTGAAGCACTTACTGATGAAGAGTGAAGAATGGTCTGCAGTACAGATTATACCTCAATATTAAGAAAACAAAAATCCTCACAACTGGACCTATTAGCAGCATCACAATAAATGGAGAAAAGATTGAAGTTGTCAAAGACTCCACATTGCTTGGTTCTGCAATCGATGCCAGTAAAAGCAAGATTCAGGACATCAGACAACGTATAGCACTGGGCAAGTTGGTTGTAAAAGACCTCTTTCAAGTGCTGAGGAACAAAGATGTCTCCTTGAGGACTAGGGTATGCCTGACACAAGCCATGATATTTTCAATTGTCTCATATGCATGTGAGACCTGGACAATGAATAAGGAAGACAAAAGAAAAATTGATGCTTTTGAGTTGTGGTGCTGACAAAGAATGCTGAAAGTACCATGGACTGCTAGAAAAACTAATAAATCTGTCCTGGGGGATGTATAGCCAGAATGCTCCATGGAAGTGAGAATAGCCAGACTTTGTCTCACCTACTTTGGTCAAGTTATCAGAAGGGACCATTCCCTGGAGAAGGATGTCATGCTTGGTAAGTTGGAGAGTCGACGAAAGAGGGGTAGCCTCAAGAAGATGGGTTGACACAGTGGCTGTGGCGATAGGCTCAAGTATAGCAGGGATTGCAGAGCTGGCAAGGGATCTGATGGTGTTTTGTTCTGCTGTGCATAAGGTTACTATGAGTCAAAGACTACTCAATGGCACCTAACAACAACAACATTATGCAAATAACACAACTTTGCTTGCTGAAAGTAAGGATGACTTGGTGCGGTGTAGTAAATTACTTAGTGTGGCTTTTCTAGCCATAAGTCTTTGTAAACTCTGTGGTGGAATTTGCTGTGAGCAACTGAGGAGCTCCTGATTGTAAAAGTTATCCACCTGGGGTATTTCTGTTGGGCGCAACACAAAGTAATGTTCTGGGAGCTTCCTGCTCTCTCTCAAGTGCTTAGAATTCTGATGTTATTGACTCTGCCAGGCTCAAAAGGAGGCCTCCTAGAGGCAGAAGAAGTAAGTCTCTCTCTGACTGCTGGTTGAGGGAGATGTGCTGCTGAAAGAGACATGCACTGCTGGGAAAGAGATGTAAGAGACAGGCATTGCTGAGCGAGACACTGAGGGACACGCACTGTTGGAGAGAGACTGTGAGAGACTGTTAGGAGAGAGACTGTGGGCTGGGAGAGAGACTAAGTGTTTTTCCTGAACTTGAGTTGTAGCCTGGTGCTTCCCTAATAAGCCCTGTAATCTGTGAGTTCTGTGGGGCCACTGCAGCGAATTATCAAACCCAGGAGAGAGGTAGTGGGTGCTTTGGGAGGAACGGTTGATGAAAGGGCTGGAGGGAGGCAGCATGTCTGGCCTTACAATAATAGACCTTGGGCTATTGATGGTGATTCTGTCTTCCTTTTGTGTGGTTAGAGGAGGTCAGGAGATGTGGCCTCCTTGTCTTTTTGGCACTTGGCATACTAACTGATAAAGATTGAAGATAACAGTCTGCAGTATCAATTACACCTTAATATAAAGAAAACAAAAATCCTCACAACTTGTCCAATAAACAGCTTCATGATGGATGGAGAAAAGAATGAAGTTGTCAATGACTTCATATTACTTGGTTCTACAATCAACACCAACAGAAGCAGTAGTCAAGACATCAGATGATGTCTTGCACTGGGCAAATCTGCTGCAAAAGACCTCTTTAAAATGCTGAAGAGCAAAGATGTCTTTTTGAATACTAAGGTGTACCTAACCCAACTCATGGTATTTTAAATCACCTCTTACGCTTGTGAGAACTGGACAATGAAGAAGGAAGACTGAAGAAGAGTTGATACTTTTGAGTTGTGATGCTGGTGAAGAATACTGAAAGTACCATGGACTGCCAGAAGAACTAACAAATCTGTCCTGGAAGAAGTCCAGCTGGAATGTTCCTTGGAAGCGAGAATGGCTTGACTTCATCTCACCTACTTTGGTTATATTGTCAGAAGGGATCATTCCCTGCAGAAGGATATCACACTTAGTGAAGTGGAGGGTCAAAGAAAAAGGGAAAGGCCCTCAATGATATGGACAGGCGCAGTAGCTACAACAATGAGCTCAGGTATAGCAAGTATTGTGAGGTTGGCACAGGACTGGGCTGTGTTTTGTTCTGTTGTACACAGTTCTCTATGAGTCAGAGACTACTCTACAGCACGTAACAATAACAACATAATAATAATGAGGACTACAATATTTTAATATAACAATCTTTTGTATGTGCCTCTGAGGGATTATCATACAGATAAAATACTAAAAGACAGCATGTAGATCCCTACTGGTAAAAAGGAAAGAAGTGAGGTAAGAAAGACTGTTCATTCATTCAAAGAAAGGCAGGAAGCGATGGACAAAAAAAGAGGAAGCGGAGAAGAGGAAAAAGAAGGGAAGAAACAAAGAAAATAGAAAGGGGAGAAGGAAGAAGGAGGGAGGAAGAAAGGTACAAAGGGAAAAGGGACAAATGGAAGAAGGAAGGGAAAGAGGGAGGGAGAAAGACAGGCAGGGATTACTCAGGGAGAGTGGAATGTTAGGGTGGATTTATCCTGTAAGCTTTACTCACTCACCTCCACATGGTCCAAAGGCACAACTTTCATCACAGCTAAGAAAAATACATTTGTAATGGTAGCCTCAGCATCTTTAAAAGGCTCTGTGGTCTCACTTTTCTCTTTAGGTCAAAAATTAGTGTTGCAACTGTAAAAAGGAATCCTTAAGTGCAATGGGGATAATTGGATCCCAGGGTGACGGAGCCAAGTGTCGGCTTTTCATTGCCAAAGACAAGATGGAAATGGTTACTGTCACGAACAGCAGACTTAAAGCTGTAATCAAAGAGTAATCTGATTCACAGACACATGTGGTGTTGGCCAGTTGGTCATGTTGTCTGTAAAAGTGAAATAGATGCATAGTCTACTAAATTCTTACTTGATCTGAATAAGTAGATGAGTTTAAGGACAAGTGAAAAGACGTCTAACTTAGATTACCAAAACAGAGAATAACAGCCTCAGTTTCTCAGATTTGAACTAGTTTACAGACCCATAACCCCTAGACGAAAGAGAAGCTGGGTCTCCTGAGGCAAGACCACATTACATTGCCAAAAATTTATACAGTTAATGTTTTCCCCAGCTTTTCTCTAAGGGAACTATGGCCTTTTACCAGGGTAAATGTGTATTGTGGCAAAGGAAATAACTTGACTTTTCAGGAATTACTGGACACTGGCTCTGAACTAACATTAATTCCAGAAAACACAAAATGTAACCGTGGTCCACCAGTCAGAATAGGGATTTACATAAGTTAATCAATGGAGTTTTAGCTCAGGTATATTACACATTAGGTCTAGTGGGTTCTCCAACAACTCAGGGTTTCTTCCCCTAGTTCCAGAATGCACAATTGGAATAGACATGCTCAGCAACTGGCAGAATCCCACCATTGGTTCTGTGATCTGTGGAGTGAGATTTATTATGGTAGGAAATGATAAGTAGAAACTACCTCTACTTAAAAAAATAAATAATTAATTAAACCAACAGCAATATTACAATCATGAAGGGAATGCAGAGATTAGCACTACCATCAAGGATAGTGATTCTAAAGACACGCTCAATACACTTTGGAGGAACCATATTCTTCTTTTGGGTGTGCTACTCCAACCCATTCATTGAGTGATTCAAAATCTGCTAGTTTTTAGTAGGGCTCAGAATAAAAGAAGGTTGTGAAACAGATCCAGGTTATTGTAGAAGCTACTGTGTGTATCCTACTTCCGTAGTGATACTGCCTCGAAAACCCAAGGAGGGGTCGCTATGAGTCCGGCCGACTCGATGGCACGTAACAACAACAACAACAACTGTGTGTATGGGTGTTACAGTGACAGGTGGTAGACTGTGGTATTAGTTTTTGTATGGACTTGGCTAGGTTATAGTTCCCAGTTATTTAATTAAAACACTAATCTAGGTCTTGCTGTGAAGGTACTTTGTAGATGTAGTTATCATACACAATCAATTGACTTAAAGTAAAAGTAATTACCCTCAGTAATGTGAGTAGACCTCATTCTATTAGTTACAGAATCAACACACTTTCTTCATAAAACTCAGGCCAATGAAATCCAACCAAACAAGAATGAATACAAATAAAACAGGAAAGATAAAGCTAATGGAGCTTAAAATCCATTTAAATATTGAATTAAGACTAAACACATACATACATAAGGCAAACAAAAACAAAGACATAATAATTCTGTTTTAAGTTCAACGTTCTGAAATTATCCTTGAAACCAAGTATAGCCTATGTTGTAAGATAAATGTAATTATCAAACTCTCTGAACTACTTCTTTAGCTGAGGTAAATTTAATGCTGTGCCATGGCATTCATGTTTCTATACAATAGAAGATGTTTTTGTGGTTAAGGGCTATAGAGTTGGCTCTGACTCATGTAAAACAGAACAAAACACTGCCCAATCCTGTGACAATCCCTGCTATGCTTGAGGTAGATTACTTTTTAGACCTTTGTCAGGCTGTGAACTCCATACATCCTAAAATCTGTCCCCCTGGGGTTTTATTCTCTCTGTCCTATGAAGCCCTATCTTACAGCAGAGCTGATTACCATAAGTATATAATTAACCCAGCAAGATCAATCACATCCTCTCCCCTGTGGGCTAGAGTTGATTCAGACACTCTAACTAAAGCTATGTTGTGTCAGAATCTGGGACTGAATATCACAACTTGTGGCCAAACAGACTTCCGTCTGCAGAAAGAAATAAAAGAAGCAGATAGACAGAGATGAGAGACCATGCTATCTTCAAACTGAAGGGGCAGCTGTTTTGATTCATGGTTTTATCTCTCTTAAAGACTAATATACTTCCTGCCTTAGGCTTCCCTGAATATCACTGTATCTTTATAATAACTTCTCTTCTATTTAAGCTGCTTTGAATGCATTTCGACTATTTTGAGCCAAAAGAAACTTAAATAAAACAGAAAAAAAAGAGCAGAAATGAGGTTATAATTAACAGATTCGCATTAAAACGATGCGGAACTGGTTGAATTGAAATATGCGGGGAGTGGAGACATGGAATGATGATCGCACCGTCACAAAGTAGGAAGCCAGCCATTTCTGTTTGGTGATAGCAAACTAGCTCTGCTATTAACTGTTATCCTTGGCAATTCAGGATTTAAAGGATGCCATGGCCAATTTAAAGATATCAGAGTATGCAAATTCTAATTTGTGAAACATAGAGTAACCAACCAAACCAGAGTTAAGAGCTTCCTGTTTAGAGACCTAGAGAATTTCCTGTCTACAGGTTGTTGAATTCCAGATTAAGAAATTACGTGGTTTACCAAAATGCAGCATCCAAATTATGTGTATGATCATATGGTAGCAATTTAGGTTTATGTTTTCATGGGGGCGGGGAGTGTTCTAACATACGAAATGGCAATGTGTGCGAGTATCTAAAGTGTGGAAAGGAAACTATTATCCATGGGCACCTTCAAATAATCCCCCCACTGTCAAATTCCAGCTCTAATCTGACAAGATGCAAAAAACATATATGTTACATGATTTAGGAGAGGATACATATGAGTGGATAAAGGAATGTGCTTTACTGTCTGTTGCTTTAAGAATATGGCTTTCCAAAATAAGAGTTCTTTCGGCAGTTAAAAATGAGGGCAACAGAATGCTGTCCAGAACTGTTGATAAAAATGAGGAATGCAGTTCTGGCAGTTTAGATCAACAAATTCGTAGAGAATCATGACCCCAAAAATTCTCTACTTTTATTTGCTACAAAGAGAACTCCCCCACTCCAAACAAAATTGACAAGGATTTCACTAGCATCTACAAGAATGGCAGCATAAGCAAATAAGAAAAACAAAAGGAAAAACACTTCATTCTGATAAAGAGAACGTGAATGATTCGAACCAAGGCAAAAACAAACAAACAAACAAAAAACACAGTTCTTTTCTCCCCCCTAGTCGTGAATACAAAGGACGCTAGCACAGTCAGGATGAATTGCTACCAACTGTGGACAGCCTCTGGTGGCGTAGTGCCTAAGGCATTTGACTTCTAACCAGAAGGCTGGCGGTTCAAACCCACCAGCTACTCCTAGGAAGGAAGATTGGACAATCTGTTTCCCTAGAGATACTACCTCAGAAACCCAAGGATGGGTCGCTATGAGTCCAGTGGCCTGGAGGGCAGTGAGTTCGGTTTGGGTTTTGGTTGCGGACAGCCTAATGTGAGACTCCTCCCCAGTACTCCTTCTAGGTGGCTGTGAAGGACATTACATAAGGAAACGGAACAAGTGAGAAGAACTTTGGCAAATGAAATTGGTACCTACAGAGTTCATTCTGTTGCAAAGAAAAAGAAAAAAAAAATGAGTCACTAAACTCAACAGCCCATGTGATTAACTGGTCTGCCCCTCTTCCTCATATTACAGCATGCCTTCATTTAGGTCCTGAACAAATCCCAGAGGGAAGCAAATTTGATATTACCAATGTGATGGGCCACAACACAAAGGTACATTAAATAAACTATTCTATTTATTTAGTTCTATCCCTGACAATGTTCATATTTTAGACTTTTGTCAAGATAAACACTAAAAGTACAGAAGTGTTATTAGTGCCACCTCATGACTGATCAATACCCTCTCAGGACGGCCCACCAGGGATCTTTTTAGTCACACAGTGCTGCTCTGGCTCATTGAGTTTCATAGTAGACTTTCAGCACCTCTGCTAGGAAGACTGAGGTTCTTTCCTAACCAGTTCTTCCCTTACCAGTTTTGTGTCACTTAACTTCTTTGTACTCTGATTGATGCACTTTTAACATGGGGATAGTAATAATTCATAGCTTTTAGAGGTATTTTAAAGATTAAAATAATCCGTATAAGTAATTAAAACAGTGTCCAGCACATAAAAATGTCTGAAAGTATTTAGCAAGTAGTAGTATTATCATCAATATAATTCCCATCATCATCATTTGAATGATGCAATACAATCATAGTTAGTAAACATCAAAAATGTATTATATTTGCTACCTAAAAGAGAAAGCTATAAAAGGCCAATCACAAATGGGGTAAATGCAAACAAGTGTTGAAGCCAAGTAGACAGGTATCTAGTTCTTTGTACTAATCTTACAAATTGTGTGTAAGTTGGAAACTATGTCAAAATACAAAATTACCTAAGAAATAGTGGGCACATTAAATTCTAGCTCTGAATTTTATCATAGCAGTTGTTGTAGACTTAATTCTGACTCACGGCAATTCCATGTGTGTCAGAGTAGAACTTGTTTCATATGATTTTCAACAGATGATATTTTGGAAATACATCAGCAGGCATTTCTTCTGAACTTCCAGTAGGGGGGCTCAAACCTCCAACCTTTCAGTTAGCAGCAGAGCACATTATACTTTTGTACTACCCACATTGGTATCATACACACATTCCTAAAGACCAAAAAAACCTGCCTGCTGTCAAGTCAATTCCAACACATAGTGACTCCTCCAAGGCAGTGTCTCTACAGAAGTAGATTGCCCAGTCTTCCTTCCAAGGAGTAGCTGGTGGAAGGAAGACTGGGCCATCTACCTCCCACATACGTAGAAAAAAATAATAGGCTATCTCATCAATCAAAAGCCATCACACTGGATGATATGATTTGGAACTATTTTCTTTTTTTGCCTTATTTTAGTAGTTTTCAAATTTTAATATATACTTGGGAAAAGTAGAGCATAAAGAAAAAAAATGAAAGAATTTTATAGAATTTTTTGCATAAATAAAAGCTTCAAAATACAACTCAGTCCCTATTTCTTTGACTAAAGAAATTCAAATAAATATTTCAAATAATGTTTGTTACTTGAGGAAATTGGAAAATTAGCCATTCAGAAACTGATGAAGTTGAAGACTGAATGAATACCTAACTGTGCATCAAGTTTTGTGTTCCAAATGAACTTGGACTCCAGAAAGTTGACCACACTCTCAGCCTTAAATAACTGTAGATACGAAGAAGACTGTGCCTTGTAAATCAACTACCAGGCTTTGTTTGATCAGATGAAGGTGTGTTCAAGTTACATGGGGCAGCTCCAATTATAAATCAACACACTGATCAGAGGAAAAGATCTGGCACTGAGTGGGAAGATCAGAATACATGAAATTCCAGTAATTCCTGCTAAAAACAAAAGAAGAATAAAAAGAGTCATTAAGATTGAGGAAGAAAAGAATAAAGCCTAAATTGGCAGAATTTCAACGAGCCAATTTAGGTTCCAAAGGCATCTTCCTTGTGTGTTTCAGTTCTCTGATTCACAGCACAGATCTTAAAGGACTCCCTGGAGTGAAGCAAATAATCTCCTTCATGAAATCTTTGCTGTAAATTTGTTTTCTTCAAGTAAGAATCCTAATAAAGATGACTATCATTCTCCCAAGAAATGCAGAAAGAACCCAATATTCATGTTTGTCCAGAAAATTTCATATTCTTCAATAAATAATAAAAGCACTCTGGCATATGAATAAATCTAGATTTTAATTACGGAACTCTTTTCCATACTAATTTTTCCTTTTACTCTTCGGTATAACATCTGAATAAATATATTAGCAGAACTTCAGAGAGTGAACTTATTCCAAAAGGAAAATTTTTTTAAAAATTACCAAAGTATTCTGTATGATAAGAAAGAGCTTCCTACATAGAGTAACAGATGGAAAAGTAAGTATTTTCTGTATTTCTAATGTCCCAAAGAGAATCAGCATTAAGTCATAGGAGAAGAGCTATATGCTTGTAGGTACTTTCACTTACAATTAATAAAGTATGAAGAGAAAGTGGTATTTCCTTTTCAAGAAGTAAAATTCCTCATCTTTCATAATAGTAAATGTCAAAGCAGGTAGTTACAAGGTTGGCTACTTTGGCAATTTAATAGAGAGAGAATTTTACATTGTTTTCTCTGCTCTACTCAGGGTCATAGTTTAATTGCCATTTTTCTAAGTAACACACTACAAGACAATGTTCAAAAGATGGAGATCAACTTCTCATTTTGTATCCCCAGTACACATCCTATTAATTTCATTGACCAGGGTTTTTTTGGGATTTCTTAAATTTATTGTGGTTTGGGTGCAAATTTACAGAGTAAAATTTGTTTCACATTCAACAGTTCATGTATATTTGATTTCACATCCTGATTACCATGCCAGACCATAACAAACTGTCTTCCCCTCCTGTCCCCATGACAACCCCCTCCCTGTGCCCTTCTTAACTATGCACTCCTGTCTATCCATCTATCCCTCTATGTGAATGCTGTCCCTATAATGTCTTATGGCTGATTGCTCTAAGGGATGTATCCTCCTAGAGTAAGTAGGTGGGTGCATCAACCTGGGGTAGGTGTTCCATATGTAGGCTTTCTACTGTTGGGCTGAGAGCCAACCCATGGAAGTGAACCCATTTCTATGCCTGAAGGGTAAGTTGGGGCCATAGTCTTGGGGGTTCCACCAGACTATCTGAACAGTAATTCTGGTCATTTTTGTGTTTTTGAGTTTTGTTCCACATTTTTCCTCCCACTCTATCCAGGATCTCCAGTTTTGATCCCTTTCCAAGTGATTGGCATTTGTAGCTAGGCACCATATAGCTCTTCTGGTCTCAGGGTCATGAAGGCTGAGGTCCTCCTGGTCCATCTTCTTAGACTAATTGTTTCCAGATGCCTTTGATTTCCTTTACTCTTTGATTCAGATGAGAGGAGACAATAGTTGCATCTTAGATAGCTGCTCAAAAGCTTTTAAGAACCCAGTCACTACTCACCAAAGTAGGCTGTGGAACAATATTTTACGTATTATGTTGTACCATTTGAGCATGATGTCCCCCAAGACTATGGCCTCTAGTTGAGAGAACCAGTGATTCTCTCTCTCTCAAGGTGTTTGGTTGTCTCTGAAAGGTTACTCCAACTCTATCTTCTGTTGATTCTGTAATGTGTGTGGATAATTTTGTAGCACAAGTGCATATGTAAGGTTATCTTCAGGCAGATCTATCCTTGGTCTAGAGTATATTCCTGTTCACCAACACCCACCTTATCTTCTCACTTGTCTATGCATTTATCTGTAGCCTGGTGTTTAGTGTTGGTAGTAATGTTGTATTATGCATATACTAGTATTTGCCTCTGTTGTCTATACCATATGTGCACATTCCAATGTCCTTCCTTTCCCCAGTGTCATCATGCTGGTCACAGACTATTTCCATACCATCCCTCTCCTCACCCAAATCAACATGTGACCCCCAGCTAGTCTGAAATTTTCCCTTCCCTTCCCTCCCATCCCCAGTAACCAACAAAGTGAGTTTCCTTCCCTAAGTAAACTTTTCCCTGACTTTTTACAATTATAGGCCCATATAATATTTGTCCTTCTGCTATTGGCTTATTTCACTCAGCATAATGTCCTCCAAATTCATCCATTTTGCGAGATGACTCATGTATTCTTTGTTATTCTTTAAAGTTGCATAGTATTCCATTGTGTGAATGTACCGTATTTTGGTTATCCATTCATCTATTAATGGGCATTTAGGTTGTTTCCATCTCTTTGCAATAGTGAATTGTGCTGCAGTGAACATGGGTGTGCACATATCTGTTTATGTTCTGTCTCTCACCTCTTTAAGATATATTCCTAGTAATGGAATTGCTGAATCAAATGATATTTCTATTTTCAGTTTTTTAAGGAAACACCATATCATTTTCCATAATGGTTGTACTGTTTTGCAGTCCCACCAGCAGTGTATGAGAGTTCCAATCTCTCTGCAACCTTGCCAGCATTTGTTATAATCTGTCCTATTATCCTTTGCAACTATTGCTGGGGTGAGATGATATCTCATTTTTGCATCTCTCTACTGGCTAATGATCATAAGCATTTCCTCATGCGTTTGTTGGCCACCAGCATATCTTCTCTAGTGAAGTGTTTGTTCATGTCTCTTGCCCATTTTTGAATTGGGCTGTTTGTCTTTTTGGTGTTGAGGTATTGAAATATTCTATAAATTTTGGATGTAAGTCCTTTGTCAGATATGTCATAGACAAATATTTTTTCCCAATCTGTAGGTTCTCTTTTTACCCTTTTGGAAAAATCTTTCAATGTACATAAGAATTTAATTTTCAAAAGGTCCCAGTCATCTACCTATACACTGCCTATACATTTTGGGTGATGCTTGACAGTCTATTTATGCCATAGATTAGGGCCCCTAGATTTGCCCATGTTTTATCTTTGATGAGCTTTATAGCTTTAGGTTTTACATTTAAATCTTTGATCCAACTTGAGTTTGTTTTCGTGTATGGGGCGAGGTATGGGTCTTGTTTCATTTTTCTCCAAGTGGATATCCAATTTTGCCAGCACTATTTGTTAAAGAGGCTATATCTCCCCTATTTAATGGGTTTTGGTTCTTTGTCAAAAGATCAGCTGTCCATAGATGGATGAATCTATTTCTGGGTTTCAATTCTGTTCCATTGCTCTGTCTATCATTGTACCAATACCATGCTGTTTTAACTTGTGCCTGGATAGTAAGTTTTGAGATCTGGGAGTTCAAAACTTCTCACTTTGTTTTTCTTCTTCAGTGGTGCTTTTCTTATCAGACATTTCTTTCCTTTCTGCATGAAATTAATAATTGGCTTTTCCATGTCCTTAAAAAATGTTGATGGTATTTGGATCAGGAATGAATGTGTAGATTGCTTTCGTTAATACTGACATTTTCATAATATTCAGTCTTCCTATCCATGAATAAGGCAAGTTCTTCCATTTCTGTAGATGCCTTACAGTTTCTTGTAGTAGTGTTTTATAGCTTTTTTTGTATAAGTCTTTTTTATCTCTGGTAAGATTTATTCCCAAATATTTTATACTTTTGGTGAAAAAACTGAAAAAAAAAAAAAAAAAAAGGGAGCTCTGATGGTGTAGTGCCTGTGGCATTTGACTGCTAACCAGAAGGCTGGTGGTTTAAACCCACCAGCCACTCCTCGGAAGGAAGATTGGGCAATCTACTTCCATAGTTATATCACCTCATGGTGTTGTTGTTGTTGTTATGTGCCGTTGAGTCAAACCCGACTCATAGCGACCCCTCCTTGGGTTTCCGAGGCTGTATCACTACAGAAGTAGGATTGCCCAAACTTCCTTCCAAGGAGTGGTAGCTATTGTAAATGGCATTGTTTTCCTTATTTCCTTTTCAGAGGCCTCTTTGTTAATGTAGAGGAATCCAACTGATTTTTGTACATTGACCTTGTATATTGCCACTTTGCTGAATCTTTCTATTAGTTCTACTAATTTTTTTGCCAAGTTTCTTGGATTTTCTATGTATATGATCATGTCATCTGCAAATAAAGATAGCTTGACTTCCTCTTTACCAATTTGGATGTCTTTTATTTCTCTTTCTTGCCTCATTGCCCTGGCTAGGACTTCCAATACAATGTTAAATAGAAGTGGTTCCCATTCACAAGAAGAATGCTTTGAGTTTTTGTCTGTTAACAATAATGTTGCCTGTTGGCTTTGCATATGTGCCCTTCATTATGCTGAGGATTTTCTGTTCTAGCCCTGTTTTGCTGAGAGTTCTGAACAAGAATGGGTGTTGAAATTATCGAATACCTTTTCTGCATTGATTGATATGATCATATTTATGTGGTGGATTGCATTGATTGTTTTTCTGATGTTGAAACATTCTTACAAACCTGGTATGAATCCCACTTGGTCATGTTGTATCATTTTTTTTGATATGTTGTTGGATTCTGTTGGCTAGGATTTTGTTGAAGATTTTTGCATCTACATTCATAAGGAATATCAATCTGTTGTTTTTGTTTTTACTAATGTCTTTGCCTGGTTTTGGTATCAACGTTATGCTTGCTTCATAGAAAGAAATTGAGAGTATTTGATCTTTTTCTATATTCTGGTATAGTTTGAGTACTATAGGCATCAACTCTTCCCTGAATGTTTGCTGGAATTCTCCACTGAAGCCATCTGGGCTACAATTTTTGTGTCTGTGGGGGAAGTTTATTTATGACCTGCTCAATTTCTTCTTTTGTTATGAGTCCATTCAAGTATTCTATCTCCAACTGAGATAGTCTAAGTAGGACTTGTAATTAAAGAAACTTGTCCATTTTTTCCAGATTCTCAAATCTGTTGGAGTACAGTTCTTCATAATATTGTTCTTATCTTTTTCATTTCAGTTAGTTCTGTTGTTCAGTCACCCTTTTTGTTTATTATTTGTGTTATTTGCTTCTTCTCTTTCTTTTCCTTTGTTAAATTTGCTGGTGGTTTGTCAATTTTCTTAGTCTTTTCAAAGAACCAGCTTCTTGTTTTGTTGATTTTCTCCATTTTTTGTTTGTTTGTTTGTTTTCTGCTTCATTTATTTCTGCTCTGATCTTTATTATTTCCTTACTTCCGAATACTGTAGGTTTCTTTTGTGGTTCTTTTTCTAATTGTTGGAGTTGTTGAGTTAGAGTGTTGATTTTCATTCTTTCCTCTTTTTTGATATGTGCTAAAAATTGACCTTTGAGTACTGCTTTCACTGTGTCTCAAAGGTCTTGGTAGGTTGTATCTTCATTCTCCTTTGTTTCTAGGAATTTTTTTAGTTCACACTTTATTTCTTCTATTACCCAGTAGTTTTTGAGCAGCGTATTATTCAGTTTCCACATATTTGATATTTTTCCTTCATCTTCCTATTATTGATTTATAATTTTATAGCATTGTGATCTGAGAATATGCTTTTTAGTATTTCAATGTTTTTTTTAATTTATTGAGGCTTGTTTTGTGTCCTAACTTGTGGTCTATTCTAGAGAATGATCAATGTGTATTAGAGAAGAATGTGTATTGTGCTTTTTTGTTGGATGGAGTACTCTGTATATGTCTATGAGGTCAAGTTGGTTGATTGTATTGTTGAGTTCTTCTGTATCTTTGATGAGTTTTTTTTTTTTTTTCTAGTTATTCTGTCCCTCCTTGAAAGTGGTGTGTTAAAGTCTCTTACTACTATTGTAGAGTTGTCTGTTTTTCCTTTCAATTTAGTTAATATTTGCTTTGAATATTTTGGGGCACTTTTATTAAGTGCATAGATATTTATTATAGTAATGTCTTCTTGGTCAATTGATTCTTTTAGCATCATATAGTGTCCTTCTTTGTCCTTTATGGTGTTTTTCACCTAGAAGTCTGTTTTATCAGAAATCAGCATTGCCATCCCTGCTTTTTTTGGTTGCCATCAGCATCATATATATTTACCACCCCTTCATTTTTAATTTGGTTTTATGTTTGTGTCTAAGGTGGGTCTCTTGTAAGCAACTTATCAATGGATGTTATTTTCTTATCAATCTGCCATTCTCTTTCTCTTGACTGGGCATTTAGTCCATTCATGTTGAGCGTAATTAGTGATAGGTATGAATTTACTTCTGTTATTCTATTGAGTTTTTTGTTGTTGGTGGTAATTTCCTCATTCCAAATCTTTTTCTGTGCTGAGCTCATTTTGTTATCAAGTATTTCTTCTCTTTTTTTCATTGTTGCTGACTTTGTACTTACTAAGCCCTTGTGTTTTTCTTCTTTCTGGGTTTTCTTAAGAGGATTATTAATTTATTTTTGTGCTTACCCTGAAGTAAATTCTTATCTCCTTTAGTTTGGAATAGTCCGTTCTGTAAAGACATTGTCCTGTCTTCCCCTCCATTTGAAAGTTTGTAATTAAAACTTTTATTCCCTTTATTTGCTTTGTTGCTGGTGTCACCTATAGATTAACTCCCTTATTTTTCTGTGTACCTTATTTTATTATCTTATTATTATAAGCATCTATTTTTGCTTTAGTTCTAAGTGGTGATATCAAGTGTCTTGATTTTAACTTGTTGTTCTCTGTCAAGGGTTCTCTGTTGGAAGGACTCCCTTTAGTATTTTTTGTAGGGTTGGTCTGGTTTTCACAAATTCCCTTAATTTATGTTTGTCTGAGAATGCCTTGATTTCATTCTCATATTTTAGGGACAATTTGGCTGGGTATATAATTCTTAATTTGAAGTTCTTTTCCTTCAAGATTTTATATATGCCATCCTATTGTCTTTTTGCCTGCATGGTTTCTGCAAAGAAATCAGAACTTTAGTCTTATTGGTTGTTCATTGTAGATGACACTTTGTTTTTCCTGAGCTGCTCCCAAGATATTTCCTCTGTCTTTGGTTTTGGAGAGTTTGATTATGACATGTCTTGGTGATTTGCTCTTGAGATGTATCCCATATGTGTTCGTTGAGCTTCTTGGACAGATATATTTTCTTCCTTCATGATATGGGGTAAATTTTCTGTTAGCAAGTCTTCCATAATTTTCTCAGTGTTGTTATTTTATTTTATATATTTATTTTTGCCTCCTCTTGTTCTGGTATTCCAATCAAGCATATGTTGTTTCTTTTCATAGCATACCATATAATTCATAAGTCCACTTCATTTCCCTTAGATCTTTGCTCTGATTTTTCTTCAAACAGGCTGGTAGCAAGGGATTTGTCTTCTAGTTGGGAAATGTGTTCTTCAGTCAGTTTTGTTCTACTCTTTTGTCCTTCCACTGTGTTGCCTATCTCTGTAATTTTAGTGTACATCATCTGTATTTCTAATTGTTATGAGTTCTAATTGTGAATTTATGTTGTTATTCTTTTCTTGGATGATTTTCTTGAATTCTTCCAGGGTACTGTCTGTCTTCTCGGTGTTTCTGTTTATGGTTTCCATGAGCTCTTGGAGAGTCATATATATATATATTGTTGTTGTTATGTGCCATCGAGTCAAACCCAACTCATGGTGACCCCTCTTCAGGTTGCTGAGGTGGTATCACTACAGAAGTAGATTGCCCAACCTTCCTTCTGAGGAGTGGCTGGTGGGTTTGACCAATTAAAGGCAACAATTTTAAAATGTCTAGGAAACAACAGACAACCTCAAATCAAGCAATTTAAATTAAAAAATAAGAAGAAGAAGAAGAAGAAGAAGACAATAGAAATAAAAGTCCAGGCTAAAGAATTATCTATCATGGAAGAAGAAAAAGCAATAGAACTATATGAGAAGGAATTCAGAAGGTATATATATATATGTTATGTTATGTTGTTATGTGCCATCAAGCCAAACCTGATTCATAGCAACCCCTCCTTGGGTTGCCGAGGCAGTATCACTATGGAAGTAGATTGCCCAACCTTCCTTCCAAAGAGTGGCTGGTGGGTTTGAACCGCCAGCCTTCTGGTTAGCAGTCAAGTGCCTTAGGCACTATGCTACCAGAGCTCCTATACTACGCACTATAAAAGGGGAAGGAATTAATAGGATTGGTTCAGACTAACTGACATTCAACCCTCTGGGGAGTATAATGCACAACTGAAAAGAAGATTCCTTTGCTGATCATGAAGAAAGGGGTGATTGTGGGGTAAACATGTAGTGTCTGCAACAGAAAGGGTCCAGATAGTGGAGGCCAAAATTCCAATTGTTTAACATATTACATGAGCTCCCAAGTATCTTTTTACCCCTTCAACTACATTATTCCAATAAACCTTATACTCCTTCCCTTCACTTTTTCCTGCTATTTCCTGAGTAAGCCAAGTGCACCAATTCATCTCATCTTTAAAAATTCAGATCCTTCTTTCTAAGTTGAATTTCTCACCGGTTTTTTTCCCCCAGTTGCAGTTACTTTTATTTCCCAAAGCCTAGTCAAAAAGCAACCTTATCTTATATCCTATAGCAGAATATTTCCCTGCTTTCTTTCATCTTCCATAGTTTGGAATTTCTCTATTCAGTATTTATGCCTTGTATTAGTCATGTGTCTCTCACCACACTGAAATGAAAGCTTCTTGAAAACAGAAATAGTGTCTGTGGTAGTTCAGTTTGTGTGTCGACTTGGCTCGGCCTGGTTGAGTGGCTGGGCAGCTGGTGGTAGTTATTCCCCATGATGAAACTGGTAATCAACTCCATGGTGGATCTACCACAAGCAGCTGAGTAGCTCCCTTTGGTTGTGAGGTCTGCTTTCTTTATATAAGAAGAAGAATGGTCTCTAGCCTATGGCATGCTTGGACCCTGCAAGTAGCTGTGTCATTGCTCAGCAGCTTGCATGCTCTGCCGACCTTGGGACAAACAATGGACTAAGTTAATGGCCTGTCATGTGCTTTGGTAACATTGTGACGGTGCCTTTTTACTTGTCAACCTTGGGGCTTCTCAGCCTCAGCCGCCTGCAGCTGTCTGAGTGAAGAAATGCCTCTAGCTCCAGTGGGCTGGGAGCAGGAGGCAGAGCTGGACCCCGAGGTTGAGGGGCTTTCACCCAGCCCCTACAGCCTGGCACTCTGAACTTGGACTTAAAGCCTCCAAATTGTAAGAATAAACTCCTGTTTGTTAAGACCATCCCATTTACGGTGTATTCCTGTCAGAGCGGTACTAGGTAACCAGAACAGTGTCATATTCACATTTTGTGTGTCATTTCAGTTACTTCAATGTAGAGATATTCGTAATCAGCTATAGAATTCATCTAAAAAGTCAGCTTTTTTAAAAGGAGTCAGTAAAATTCCACATCAAAACTGTGAGTATGGTTGTTCTCCTTTGGGGACTAGGGAGTGGTTAAGGAAATAAGTCATCTTTAAACAAATTTCAGAGTAAATTCAAATTAGACTTAAGATTTAATTGCATCTTTTGATTATTTATTTTTAGAAAAATGTCTTTACATTTTAAAAACAACCCAGTAGATTAACCATATTGGTCTAAGTCATGTGAATCTTAGGGGTATTTTGTTAAGAAGCATAGTGATATTACATGACTCATCAGATCCTGCTCTGACTCTGCCCTTTCTCATTTATTAAGTTTTATTAAGTTTTTGTCTTCCTTATGTTCATTCTAAGAATTTCTCTCTTCATTTAATAACAGAACTTTCAAAATAATTATCAGTTAAATCAAATCTTGGAAGCTCAGAGACATTGTATTGAACAAAATTTTACATCTCTCCAATAAAATGAGGATCCTATTTTAAAAGATCTTTGGAAAGGAGATACTATAACCACCTAAGTAAGTCATGTTTAACATTTGCCAGTCAGGTCTCTTTCCTTTTGACCTGATCTAACAACTACAGCTTGGGCTGCTTTCAATGTATTTTTTTCATAATCAAGATAGTACTAGCTCATTGTATCTATATCATCAACTGTGATTAGATTTTGTGTTTTTTGTTTTGTTTATGTACTGAGCATTGCAACAACCTAGCTTTGTTTTTGGAATTCTATAACTTATGGACCTTAGCAGAAGGTAGAATGTGTTTTTCCCTATAGAAGCCAAAAAAAAGATAGATCTCCATGGTCTTAAACCTCTTCCAGAAAGGATATGGCAATGTGATATAGGGCCAGCCAATCAGATCCACCAGGCAGATTATTCAAGGGAGAATTTCCTTCTAGAATGACAGTGGTGGCACTAGAGCCAAGCTCTGTATCTAGTGCCAGGATGGATTACCCAATAAGTAAAGTAAGCACATGTTTAGAGCATCAACAAAGCAGGGATACCATTTATCCAAAGCAAAAACCCAAAGATGCCAAGCAGATATCTGTTGTTGTTGTTGTTGTTGTTATGTGCCGTTGAGTCGGACCCTATTCATAGCGACCCCTCTTGGGTTTCCGAGGCAGTATCTCTATGGAAGTAGTTTGCCCAACCTTCCTTCCAAAGCAGATATCTACTATTACAAAATGGAAATGCTTTGAGTTTACTTGAATTCATTGCTCCGTTTGATCCATTTTTCAAATCAAACAAACTCACTGCCATTAAATTGATTCAACTCATAATGACCCCTCGTTGGGTTTCCAAGGAAGTATCTCTACAGAAATAGATTGCCCAGTCTTCTTTCTGAGGAGTTGTTGGTGGGTTTGAACTACCAGCCTTTTGATTAGCAGTCAAATGCCTTAGGCTCTATGCCACCAGAGGTCCCATGTTTAGCAGAGATCCATTTTCATTAAGTCACATATCAAAATAACATAGGGAAGGGCAACCCATCACATATGTCTAAAATAAGGTGTGATGAATTAACAAACTTATTAAATGATAAAGTTCGTTCAACTATTTTCAGTGAAACAAGGATAACTTGACGTATCAGTTTGTCTATAGATTCCACTCCTGATCTTTCTCTTACACGTTAGCTAAGTATTGTTTTAAGATATGTATCTCCAACAGATGGTAAACCTGTCTGGTGATTTTTCACATCTATTAGCTTAAAATGTCATACAGTGAAGAAATTACAAATCAAGTACTTCACCATTTTTATGAAGTTTGCAAAATTGATTTTCTAAATGTAGAACCAAATCTTATGACAATGCTGCCAAAATGTCAGGGTATTATTATAAAGGCATGCAACAGAAAATTTGGAATGTGATGAATATGATATAATTATACAATGTGCTGCACATTCACTTAGTCTTGTAGGATATAGCACAGTAGATTGTTTTCTGGAAGAAGTTGCATTTTTTTTTTCTACTGTTCACTATGTTACATATTTTTTGCCATCTTTTCTCACCAATGGGCAGTTCTTAACATATATTTGGGCAATGATCAAATATTAAAATATCTTTCTAGCACACAGTGGGAAATACATGCTATAACAATGAGTGCCATCCTGGAATCATGCGCTCAGATTCTAGGTGCCTTAGAAAATATTGCTCAGAACCATACAAAAAAGGGAGATTGCAAAAGAGCAGCTGAATATATCACCAACAAAACACAAATACTGAAATATGTATTTATGTTACTTATGTGGAATGATGGGAGCTCTGGTAGCATAGTGCCTAAGGCACTTGACTTCTAACCAGAAGGCTGGCAGTTCAAATCCACCAGCCACTCCTTGGAAGGAAGATGAGGCAATCTACTTCTGTAGTGATACTGCCTCCGAAACCAAAGGAGAGGTCGCTATGAGTCGGGTCCAACTCGACGACACATAACAACAACAACAACATGTGGAATAATATTTTGTAGCATTTTCATCAGACAAATCAAGCTCTTCGAGATTCAAAAGTAGATCTAACGACATGCATAGATCTCTGCCAGTCATTAACAGGTTATTTATGTAATTTAAGAGAAGATTTTAAACACACACACAAAAAAAAATAAAATAAAATAAAATACTGCCAAATGCTGATTAACAAGCAATTCACCATCACAAAAGCATTAGAAGAAAAAAAAAAATTTAATGGTAGAAGTATTCCTGAAGTATCAATGAGTATCAGAGATAATTTCACATAATCACATACTTTACCAACTTTGACATATTTGAATCTTGCATGAAAAGAAGGGCAAAGTGTATTAAATTCTTTCAAATTGATCTTCCTTCTTAAACAACATAGATATCCTTGATGAAAAAGCATGAAGGCATCCAAGAAATTAATCCAGGCTTGTTCCAATGACTTAAATACAAAACTTTACAGAGATTTACAACTATTTTATTCTTACAACAGAACAAAATTTACAGATTCCAGAAAGAGAAATTGTACTCATGCAAGCATGAGTAAAATACTTTGATAAAATACGATGCATATTTCCTAGTGTTGAAATTGTTTACACATATTCCCGACTTTAATGATCACAAAGTATACAACAGAACACTATGTTTCATCCTAAAGAGACTCAAAAACCTCAGCATAAAACACTGATTCAGTTGACTTGATTCATTATCTTTATTATGTATGGAAGTAGATATTGTTCAGTAGTTCAATTGTGACAAAGCCATTGAAGAATTTTTAAGGACAAAGAATAGGAAAAAAATGTTTTTAATTATAGCATGTTAGAAATGAAAGATTTATGTAAAAATAAAATATAGTAATTTGCTGTAATATTTGTTTTCTAATGATTAAATTTTCTTTTACAACACCATATCTTTTGTTCATTTATAATCATAGCATTTATTATGAAACAAGTATCAAAACTGAAGTATCAGCCATTTTAACCAAAAGTGGTGAAAGTCAGTTTTTCATTGCGGGAGATCAACAGAATTATACATTGATTGCTGAAACAACTAAGTTCACTGACTCATTTCTTTTATTGTAGAATATGTGGAATATTCTTTTTGTAAAAAATGTGGTATACAGTAAAAATCTTAGTACCCCACATCCACTAAATATTTTATAATCCATTTCACCCCATTCTGCCAAAATGGCATACAGCACTTCTGAATTTTATAATATAATAATATTTATTATAGTCACATTTAAAAAGAAGTTATATCATGTATGGCCAGGATACACAGACATACATACATATATAATATATATATATATATACACATACATACATAACACACATATCCTGTTCAAATGTTGTATAAGCAGAGGAGGAAATACCACAGAACATCAATGTTTAGGGTCCTCACATGCCTTAATCTAACACTGGTCCAGTGTTCTCTGGAGGCTTTGTGAGCTGTGGGGCCCACTGGCAACCAGTGTCCTCACAAAATTGGTTCTCCTGACTGATCTCTCTTCATTTCTCCCTCTTTCCTCAGTTTGTTTCTCCAGCTTTCCCAGAAATCTGTGAGCTTCACAATATCAATTCAAACTCTTCTCATGGTTCAGTCTCTGTTACTTGTGAATGAAAATCATGACCAATGCACTAGCACTTCATGTTATACTGCAAATATCAGTGCTAATATTTGCATGGCACTTAACAATCTCCTCTTATTTTAAATCAGTACTTCATTTATACTTGAAAATGCTAAAGCTTTTTTGTCACTTATAATTTTTTTGTGTCTATATAAGTAAAGGAAAAAGTAGTTTTGACCTTAAACTCTGTTTAAAACTTTTTTACATTGCTTTAAAGCTTGAAATTGAGAACTAGATATAGAGTTCTTATAAAGTTCTTTGAACACTGAAGATATGGTCAAATTATCATTGACCTTCAAACATTCCATGTAAACCAATCAGTGTAAACTTGTTTTATGTATTTGAAAGGCCAACTGCATTCTTTTGGATAGCCATTAAACAAGCATGGCACAGTATTTATTGAATCCTAATATATTTCAATAATGGGAGAGGCACGTTATTTTTTTTCTAGTCCATGTATATCTTTGTGTGATAAAAATTTATATTTTTGTACCAAATACAGTGTTAAGTCTTACCCTTTTGACCTTTATTTCAAGCAACTCAAAAGCAACAAATATTGGAGAAAATTAGCCTGTTTCAAATTCAGTGGAACACTGGAACTTCAAAAGAGCACAGTTGCTGCTCTCAGAGTAAGGACATTGCTGAATTTGCTATAGCTAAGAACTTGGATTTATCACAATTATACATAATAAACAACAAATTTCACTTGTCTTATCAAATTTATGTGGGAAATACACTAATAAATTCTGATTGTAAAATAATGAGTATGCCCTATAAAAGCCAGAGAAGTCATTGTCCATCTGGGTTATCCCCTCAAGTCCAGGTCTCAGAGGCTGGGTGGATTGCTTTCCATTTGCCTCCCTTGCCATACTCCAAACCACCTCACACATTCATTTCTCCCCTTCATTTTGCCTGCTCTGTGGCCTGGGAGGCTGACTAAATAAAGGGAGAAAAAAAAATATTATGAAGTCGATTTCCACTCATGGGGACCCCATATGTTGCAGAATAGAATTGCATCATAGGGTTTTCAAGGCTGTGACCTTTCAGAAGCAGATTGCTAGGCCTTCCTTCTGAAATGCCCCTGGGTGGTTCAAACTGCCAACATTTTGGCTAGTAGTTGAGTACTTAACCACCAGCATTTCTGCCACCCAGGGACTCTTGGGAAGCTGTCTGGCCAATGGCATCTCCTGGGCTTTCTGGTTGTCTGACTTCATTTGGACCCAGACCAATGGAATTCACAAGCAGGAGATCAATGAACAGAAGGAAAGAGAGGGTGTACTATTTTGGCCTTAGTTGCCTCTGCTCTAGGAACCAATCTGTGGAAATAGCCACTTCCCTCCATAACCACAGCTCCCACTAGACAACCAGCTTTCACTGAGCTCTGATAATTCCATTTCCTCTCCTTGTCCCTTTGGCCCTAAGGGTAGGAAAGGCTTTTACTTTGCTCTCCTTGAGTACCTCACCAATCCCAGTTTGCTTGCTTAACCATGCCCACACCTCAGCAAGTAGTCCCTTAATTAAGTCTTTCCTTTGTTGAACCCCCAGGGGTAAATTTTGTTTTCTCTCAAAATCCTAACTGCCTACAGACAGAACTGCCTAATGTATTTAACATGAATCAAGGTGTTTTTTTTTTTTTCTACCCATTCTTTCAACTCAGAAACCCATATTTTTAGTGTCCTGAATCCATACTTCACGGAATGAGTCATGAAAGCAAAGCTCAGGAAGGTTATGATAAATCAGAATCCTAGTTTATTAAATTACAATAATAAATATAGTTTTCAGGAGGATTGACTTCCAGGGCTTCCAAGTCCTCCTGCCCGTTTTACATTTTACAGAAGCATTGGTATGAGAAACCACATATCATTGAAAATACCTATGTTCAAAAATATTTATATTCAAAAATTCCTTTAGTGAGTATAGATTCATAATAAGAGGAGTTAGTTATATTATTCAAATATTTAATTACATCTTCTAACCTAGCCTAGGGCATCTTCCATTGTTTTTCCAACTTCTTCAGAGACACAACAAGGTAGTCTATCTTCTGAAAAATACTTCAGTAAACATTACCAAAACTTATCTCCCTGACTCTCCTTTTTTTGAGTTTTCAAAGCAACAATGTGACCAACTCACCTCATCTCACCCCATCCAATATATACAGATTCAGTCAGTATATTTCTTCTTTACAAAATGTTCCATACATATACAGTGGAACCTTGAAGAGTTACGGACTTTATGTCTCCATAAAATGATTTTATTTCATTCATATTTTCCACAAACATATGTTGAGAATCTTCAATGCATCCAGCAAATGCTAGATTGGAGAATAAAGCCAGAAGAATGAATTCATGATCTTACCAATTGTGTTTTGGTTTCTGACTTTAAACTGGAGCTCTGGTAGCATAGTGGCTAAGACACTTGCCTGCTAACCAGACAGCTGGTGGTTCAAACCCACCAGCCACTCCTCAGAAGGAAGGTTGGGCAATCCTACTTCCGTAGTGATACTGCCTCAGAAACCCAAGGAGGGGTCGCTATGAGTTGGGGCCGACTTGACGACACATAACAACAACAAAGCAAATTTATAATTTTCATTCCTTGCTATCTGGAGACACTGCTTAACAATCTCTAAGTACTGAGAACACAGCTTTTTTTCTACATGAATATCAAAGAAGAAATCTAATCAGTATCAAAACAATACAAAAAGAGAAAGAAAATTTTAGAAAACCTATATTTTACCAACAAAAGCAAAACACTATATTGGCTAATATTTTGACCAAATCAACAATCATTATCTTTTTTACTTAAGGTCTCCACAGCCACCATTCATCTATTAGTATAGGCTTATGTGTTGCTCTGATGCTGAACAGGTTTCAATAGTGCTTCCAGAGTAAGATGGGCTAGGAAGAAAGGTCTGGTGATCTACTTCCAAACATTAGCCAATCAAAATCCTGTGGACCACAATGGTCTGATTTTGTTGGGCAAGAGGTGATCACAAGTTGGGGCCAACTTGACAGCAGCTAACAAAAAAAAAGGACTTGGCATGCTTACAAAATCTGATGTTGGTCCAAATGAAATTGTCAGCTAGTAAGTCTGTTTTTGTATCTTCATCTTTATGAACCATCTACTGAAAATGTGTTTTCCATCACCATGCCAGTATGCTGTAAACTGACCCACACATGCACACATACAGTAAGAACATTTTACTACTCTCTTACAGTATAGTCTCTTTATTAGGTGTTCTGCTTTTACTCTTATTCCTCTCTCATTCACTCTTCATTCATCAGTTAAAGTGATAACTTAAAAATGTAAATTATATCATGTCACTCCTTGAGTTTGAATTATAGATCTGTTAATTCCTAAGCAATTTACTTTTTTGTGCCTCCATTTCCTCTTCTATTGAATAAAGATATTCATAGTACTTTCTACAGAGGATTATTTTGAACATTAAGTGAATTAATATGTGTGATATGTTTAGTTGAATGCCTGATATTATAAGTTAACTATTATTTTATATTCACCAAAGTGGTTTTGTCCCAAATTTCCAGTGACTTCTTAATTCAGGCAGAAAAACATTTTGAGTTGCAAGGGTTCCAGGACATCAAGTTGACACTGTAAACAACAGATTTATAAAGAACAAATGAAAAAACATGTTGCTCATAGCTAGACTAGATATAGATTCTCTGGTCAGGAAAGAACATTGAGAGGGAACCTAGGCCTTGTCCTCACCCCCTGGGCTATGTTGCAAAGATACAACTCTGGGCTTATATGAAGAATTTGTGAATATTGATAAATCCTGTGTCTTATTTGTGTATATAGCCTGAGACAATTGCGAAACCTTAGAGTTTTCTGAGCCAAGCATTGTATAGGAGTAAGGAAGTTGAAAAAGCTACACGTCATATCTAGATAGAAGGGGACAGGGAAGACCTCCAAGAGTGCCCCTTATCCCTAGACTAACATTGAAGAGCAACCAAATGTCTCCTGTGCCCTCAAGAGGGTCACAGGCAGAGAGGTAATAGGGGGAGACTACAGAGACTCTGTGGTTGAGGTGAATGACAAAAAAGATACAGTCTACATGGATCATAACCAAGAACCCACTGGAAAGAAACATACCTCAATGGATGACAGCATGAAGAAGTAGAACTTGTCCAACTCCCTGTAACCACTCCCATATGCCTTGGCAAAAAATAGGACCCCTTACCAGAATTATTACATACGGTCCCAGAATAATTGAGATTATTATATATTTTCCAGCTAGTTTAAAAAAAAAAAACCTCATTGCCATTGAGTCATATCCAACTCATAGCGACCCCTCCTTGGGTTTCCAAGCAGTATCATTATGGAAGTAGATTGCTCAACCTTCCTTCCAAGGAGTGGCTGGTGGATTTGAACCACCAGCCTTCTGGTTAGCAGTCAAATGCCTTAGGCACTATGCCATCAGAGCTCCTGCTAGTTTAAAGGGTCTCAAAAAATAATAATAATAAGTACAGTTATAGAAATATAAGGCTATCTACATTTCTTTGATTCATTCCTGTTGCTCTTAGAATCAACTGCAAAGTTTTTACTTTGTCCTACAAGCCCTGCACAAGTATTTCTTCTGTCTCTCTCTCTAACTCTCTCTCACACCATTTCCCTCTGTCAGTAGATACCAGCCACACCTGCCTCCTTTCTCTTTTGTAAGCATGCCAAGTCCTTTTCCAAATTAAGGCACTTGCAGCTGCTTGCCCCCTTTGCTCTTAAAATGTGTAGATCATTCTAAGCCTTGAGGTATCATCTCAAATGTCTTCTCTCAAAGAAGCCTTCTGTGACTTAATGCGAACTTCCACCATTTGTTTTCCATCTTCTCATTTTAATTTCCTTTATAGTGCTTAACACAATCTATACTCCCTTGCTTATTAACTCATTCTTTCCCCAAGCTCCTTTAGGACTAGAAACGTATCTGTATTCTTTGCCATGTCACCAGCACAGAGCACATTCCTGACATAGAGTAAGTGCTCAATAAACAGTTGCTAAATGAGTGAGTGAATGCTACTCTTCATCTGACCACAGGAGCAAAGACCTCGATAATGGAGTTCTCACTGTATTAATAGTGACAATATATTATACTTTTTAATTTTTTAATATTTATAAAAAGAAACTGTTGGAGGATATTTCCTACCCCTAAGATATAAATTGTGATAACGTATTTTTAGCCATGAATCTGCCTGGAGATAAATGAGAGCTGTTTGGCACATATGAAACCCCTAAATTTAAACCTAATAAAGAGATTACTTTAGAGAGTAGCAAGAAAGTATTGCCTGTGTGCATATGTATGTGTATGTTAACTCCAAAAACCAAAGTCATTGCCATCAAGTCAGATCTGACTCATAGCAACCCCTCCTTGTGTTTCCTAGACGGTATCACTACGGAAGTAGATTGCCCAACCTTCCCTCTGAGGAGTGGCTAATGAAAGAGATGGGATGTTCTATGTAATTTCAGAAGGACCCTGGAAGAGAAAGCTTGAGCCTGCATCTAAGGAACAGAGCGTATTGTGATGACTCTGAAATTCTTACTAAAAAGAGCACCTTCTTCCATATATAGCACAGGGTCTTTTGTCACTTATCTGAAAGATCCCCTAGGGGGTAAGTTACCTACAAGGTTCTAGAAAGCAATTGGTGAATGCAAGTTCACACCTATTATTTCAATGTAACAAGATATTTACTGGGACTGACAGAGCCCTAGAAGGGAACAAGAGGGAAGTAAGTAGGAGATCAATAAACTGAACCATCTCATGGAAACTTGATAGCCTGTGTGACTTCATATGTCTACATTCCATCAAAGAAAAGAAAGTGGAAACAATAAACAACTTTGCTCAACTTAGAATGATGATTGTTTTTATTTTTCTCTTTCAACTTCCTCAGAGAGTTTAGCATGAAATCTACAAGGCAGAAATGGCCTATAGGCTTAGATTTTGTGGTTAAGGAAAAGAGTTGATGAAGAAATGATGTTCTACTTGGCTGCATGTCTTAGAGACAGAGAAATTTCCAGAGATAAAGTATATGGTGGTAATTGTGAATAAGAGAGAAAAGTAAATTGAATCTCCTGGAGCCTAAAGAAAGAAAGAAAATTGTTCATGTGTGTTGGTACATATTGTTTAGGAAAAGAAATCTTTTGTTGCTGTTCCCTCACAACACCTCATACATTGTCTGACTCCAAGAACATGTGAATATAATCTGAAATAAATCTATACTGCCACAGAATAATGTTCATTTCCATCCAGTTTCAATCCCAAAAGAATTAGAGTCAAGTTGTTTCCAACAATGTAGTCTATATTCTAGGTAAAACTACTGCATAAGGCTAGGATACAACAAGGAACATTGGACAGATTTCAAGAAACCTGGAAAAACATTCACTACCTCAGTGTGCACGAATGCTGAAACCCTGTTGGAATCAAGGTAGCAAGACAAAAGAACACTTCAGTCTGCCTTCCCTGTGTGTCCTTTCTCAGAAACATGGGCTGTTCAATATCTAAGACAAGACAGCTCTCTACATGGCATCGGTTATCTCCAAACAAAGCTTTCACATGTATGAAGCTGTCTTACCCTCTTGATATTGTTGTATCAATGCATTATGCAGATGTTGGCAAGGACGTAGAGAAATTAGAACCTCTGTACATTTCTGGTGGAAGTGTAAAATGACTCAGCCGCTGTGGAAAATAGTTTAATGGTTCTTCAAAAAGTTAAACCTAGAATGACCAGAGATCTGACCCAGCAATTCCACTCCTAGATATATACTCAAAAGAACTGAAAACAGGTACTCAAACAAATAAATGTACATTTATGTTCATAGTAGCAATGCTCATAATAATGAAAAGGTATAAACAACCAATGTCTATCAAAGGATGAATGGATAAATAATTTGTTTTATATATACATACAACAGAATATTTTTCATTCATATCAAGGAGTAAAGTACTGATACATGCTGTAATATGAATGAACATTCAAAATGTTATGCTAATGAAGATGTCAGTACAAAATCACATATTGTATGTGGAATATCCAGAGTACATAGATCCATAGAGAAAGAACAAAAATTGTGATTGCTAGAAGGCTGTGGTGGTGGGGGGGGGAAGTGATGGGAGATGTGAGGAGGAACTACTTAATGGGTAGGAGTATTTACTTTGGAGTAATGCAAATATTTTGGAAATACACTTGGTGGCTGGACAATACTGTGAATTATTAAATGCCACTGAATTGTTCACCATAAAATGGTTAATTTTTACTGTGAATTTCATAGCAATATTTTTTAAAATCTTAATTAAAGAAAAGCAGAATAAAACCCATTATGTCTGCAATTGCAGGCTTATATACTGTTATAAAACAAGAATTAATGGCAAAAGCAGAAGAATGAGATAGTTATTTTAAAATCATTTAATAAAGGTCTTAGAATATAATAAAGGCTTAGTAGGTAAACAATCAGCAACACTAAGAGCATTTCCACCATAATTATCATCATATTATCTTCATCATAGCTCTCTGAGAAGTTGAACCACAACACTAGTAGACAAATGATAAGGAGATAAGTTTGCTTATCATGGATTTGAAGCTTCCATTCATCATAAGTTCTAAAAATCTCCTCAAGGACCTGTTTTCTTAATGGAGCAAAGGGCAAATGTTTACAGAATGTTAGTGTCATAGGTGATTTATCTAAGGAAAATAACTTCTTTTCTTATAGTAATGTTACTAACCAAAAAAGAACCATCTCAGGCTGATCTATGATGGAACTGAATCACAAAATGTTAGAGATATTGGGCCAAGATCTGCATGGATTTGAAGGCACAAGGTTGCTACCTTAGCATTCTGCTACTAACCAAGTTGATGTTGATATGAAAAGACAAAGGAGGATATTCTGGGATATTCAAGACCTCAGAGAGAGTACAACTCATGTTACCTTCCTAAAATAATAATTTACTTCAATGGTTTCTCTACGGAAGGAGGAGATGGTAAATTGAATTCAAGAATTCAAGAATAAAAAGTTGTGGCATTTTTCAAAAGTCCTAATCAATGTAAAAAGAAATAATAAATGGAAATATAAGTAAAAGAGCAAAGTTCTCATTATTTGAAGATAAAATGAGTGTCTTTCTGGAAAGCCCAGGATGATCAACAATATATACATACATATACATATACATATATATATATATATACACACACACACACACACACACACA
>NW_006921967.1:2143253-2145989 GCF_000298275.1 Orycteropus afer afer | reverse complement strand
CACACGTATATGTATATATAAGCTCTGGTAGCATCTAAAGCACTTGACTGCTAACCAGAAGGCTGGCGGTTCAAACCCATCAGCCACTCCTTAGAAGGAAGGTTGGGCGATCTACTTCCGTAGTGATACCGCCTCAGAAACCTAAGGAGGGATCACGATGAGTCGGGTCTGACTTGATGGCACATAACAACAACTATATATATTTTATGCATAATTATATGTGTGTGTGTGTGTATATATATATATATATATATATAATTTCATTGTGATAGATCCACAAAGTATTCAGTTTTTAAAATATTTCCACAACTTTTTTTTGTACCTGAAATAACACATTTTAAAAACCAAGGAATTTGATTACTGTTCCTCAAGCAAGAAAACCTATCAGATTCCTGGGAATAACAGAACAAAAGCATAGGACCAAAGTGTGAAAAACCACCACATTTATCAAGGAATATAAATGCGAACTTGAAATAGTGAAATACCTTGTTTCCTAATGAAAAGGCTGAAAGAAATATCTATGAGTTCTTACATACATCTGGAGAATGAAAACATTTTCTATGCATTTTCTACAAACAATTCATAAAGGAAAGCACTGGAAAATACATTATTATTTTTTTTTATTATATTGTTTTGTACATTCCAAAACCCTATAAGCAAAATAAAGACACACATCTACATGAGAATAAATACTTGCAACTTGTGTGATAGTCAAATAGATATTTTACTTATCTAAAGAGGGCATATAAGTCAATATATAAATGCATATCCCAACAGAATAGCAGAATAGAATAATAATAGCATCAATAAGCCATTAACAATATGTGACAATAAATGCAAATATGAGTAATTATTCAGGTATGTTGGTTTTTAGGAGAGGAAACGTTGAGCATTTTTTTTTTCCTTTCTGATCATCCTCTCCACGCTTGCAATAAGAATGAAGTAAATTCTAGAAATTTTACTGCATGTCCAAGGATGTGCTTCAATTCCAATATCAAAACCTCAAGGACTGATCTTTCAAAAGAGTAAAATGTCCTCCACATATGAATATCTTGGAGTAATGCAAGATATTCTACTTACTTGTACTCTTGCATTCTCTCTCCTAATTTTAGACACACTGATTACCAGGGGCCTGGCAAAAATACCCATGGCTTGAGACCTGCTTTCCCTAATAGGATGTAAAAATATATAATGTTTTAGATGCACATTTATTGACTAGACAGAAACTGTAATATTTTGCTAAGAGAGAAGAATGTACTACAGAATTACCTGATGCAGAATAAAAGGAAAAATCTTCAGAAGGAAGATTGGGCAATGCACTTCGGTAGTGATGCCACCTCGGAAACCCATGGAGGGGTCGCTTTGAGTCGGATTCGACTCGAAGCCAGGGTGTTTGGTTTTTTGGGGTTTAGGATAGTTAATGGGTTAAAATATTGGCATCACCTAGGTCTCAATGGTTATATACCAAAATGGCAACAATGCCATGTTTCTGCTGGTTGCTATGGTTGCCCCATCATACTATTCTGTATCATATGTAGATACTCTTCTCCAAACCACACTTGTTCCCATCTCATAATGTTTTCGTTATACAAGGTAATTTCTTTGTTTTCAGTGTACTGTGTTAATAATGCCTACTTTTCCTAAATTGCCTTCGATGTATCTGGGAAATTTTGGAGCTCTTTAATAATAGCTATTGTTTATCAGAAGAACTCTTGTGGCAATGGACTACTAACCAAAAGTTTGGCAGTTTGAACCCACCAGCCACTCAATGCCAGAAAGATGGAACAGTCTGCTTCCTTAAAGATTTACAGCCTTGGAAACCCTATAGGGGCAGTTCTATTATGTCCTATAGAGTCGTTATGAGTCAGAATCTACTAGATGACAGTGAGTTCGTTTTTCTTTGGACTGTTTATCAAACTCTACCATGCTCTGACTATTGAACCATTTTTTTTGAATTACAGTTACTCACTGAAGTAAGCACTATTATTATTGTTCTCAATTTTATGCAAATTAATAAACAAAGGCTCCCATTAAAACCTCTTGCCATCTAGTCAATTTTGAATCATAATGACCCTAAAGGACAGAGTAGAACTGCCCCATAGGGCTCCCAACGTTGTAATCTTTTTGGGAGCATACTGCCACACATTTCTCCCACAGAGGGACTGGTGAGTTTGAATCACATTGGCAGCCAAGTCTTTTAATCAATTGGCAACCAGCATTCCTTGAACTGAGGCTCAGATAAGTTAAATAGCTCTCATTGTAAGAATGGAGACAGGACTTGACCCAAGGTGTTCATAATTCCAAAACACGTATGTTGTTTAACCACTATAGTTGTAATTCTTCCCTTTTCCATTAGGTAATTAATTAACTAGGAAGGCTTTCTGTCTTTGCACTCTCCCCCTGTGCTTGCAGTAATGTGATTTAGATGTCACATACAACACCAATATTAGGCAAAAGGGAAAACAATTTTTAGTATGAGAATTACCTGTAAATGCATCGTTCACTAAACAGATGTTACTAAATCTATTCCTTCCTGAGTTACACACCATCAGGTAGAAGTCTGAATTTCACATATGAAACAGATATTTGTTAATCACCTATTTTGCTATGTGCTGAGCAAGGTGCTGAATGGTGGTGGTGGTGGTGTTTGCCGTCGAGTCGGCCCCGACTCATAGCGACCCCTCCTTGGGTTTCCGAGGCAGTATCACTACGGAAGTAGGATTGCCCAACCTTCCT
>NW_006921967.1:2137351-2143008 GCF_000298275.1 Orycteropus afer afer | reverse complement strand
GGGTTTGAACCGCCAGCCTTCTGGTTAGCAGTCAAGTGCCTTAGGCACTACGCTACAGAGCTCCTATCTCTATTATAGTAATTAATAAATTATAACATTTATTAATGCATTTGGGAGTTTCAGGAGGACAAGAACAATTTCTTGTCCATCTATGTTTATCCTCAGAAGAAAACATAATGCTTGATACAAAGATGTATTCAATAAATAAGTATTGGCACTTTTAGGTTTTCTAGCCAAATGTATCTAATGTGATGAAATATATCACATCATTGGCATGGAAGCATTCAGGAAACCAAGATCTGTCATATCGTCAACTTGGAGTACAAAATAAGGTCATGTGATTTTTGGCAATATATATAATATAAAGCCCTTATTTTGGCATACTGAGAAAGCCCTGAGAAGTAACCTCCCAGAAAAATGTCTTAATTAACCCCTTTTGTCTATGACAGGCTTCAAAGCAGGCCACTGCAAGGCTCTCAAAGATCACAAATCCTCAGTCAATGCATAGAAGGCTTTTGAGAGACTCTCCAAACACAGCTACTGCCACCATCCAGGCATTGAATAGTTAAAGCCAAAGTATGAACACCACTGTCACCGAGGCATTACCACCATAGCCAACAAGTTACCCAGATGTCTCACATGAGGAATGTATAGAATCCTCTATGTCACTCATCTGATGATAAAGGAAGGAAGAGGGCTGGATCAAGGGAGGGAGAGGGTTGGGCCAGTTGGTACCTTTCAGCAATGTCCCAATGTCTTATCTGCCCACCTCAACCACAGTTTTTGTCCTTTGAGATGAAGAGGCAGTCCCAAGGTGAGAACCCTTAGGGAAGGGGCAAGATCCTGAAAGAAGGAATGAAAAGAATCATCTCTTCATCTCAGGTGTCTCTCAGGACTCCCTAGTGTACCCTGGTCCTCACACTCTGGAGAAGAGATGAGATTTGAGGCTCAACCCTTGCTGCTACCACTTTACCACTAAGATGATTTCACTATGGTACTATGGAGGAAATAGAGACAGCCATTCCCCTAAGCATGAAATTCAGCAATGAGCACCAGAAGCCTCCACCGGCCTCAGATCTCACAGCTCCCTAATTAAATCTTGATAATCAATCATTAATCCCAACACATGTTGAGAAGCAAAGGCTGGGTCAGAGAATGAAAGCATTTAGAAATGGTCAAAGTTAAAATAGAGCTTTCATTTTTTATTTTTAATTGATGAAATTTCATTTTTGTCTATTTTAGAAATATCTAATTTCCATACATTTTACACTGCACACAAGTCTAAGGATTTTGGAAGTGTATCTCCCAGTTTTGCAAGAATATATAATTCTTTATAGTTCTCCTGTACATTTGATTTCACACCCTAATTGCCATCCTCAACCATAACAAACTCTCTCCCCTCCCATCCCTGTAACTACCCCTCCCCTGTGCCCTTATTAACTATGCATACCCATCTGTCCTGCTTTCCCTCTATGTGAATGGGGTCCCTCTGGTGTCCCATGGCCAATTGCTCTAATGGGTGTATGTCCCGAGAGCAGGTGGGTGCATCACCCTGGGGTAGGTGTTCTGCATGTAGCTCTTTCTACTGTTGGATGCAGAGCCAATCCATGGGAGTAAGTTCAATTCTAGGCCCGAAGGGTAACCAAGGACATAGTCTGGTTACCCTAAATAGGTTCCACCATTTTAACAACTCTGATAATAAAAGTAATCCACATTCAATATAAAAAATTTAGAATATAGATAAAAGTATAAAAATTAAAATTATTCATAATCTTATCACTCAAAGATAGCAACTCTTAAAGTTATAATGGATTTCTTCATTGTCTATAAGTGTAGCTATCACCATATTCATTTTCAGAATTCTTTAAAAGACTACCATATATATAATAAGGTTATGTTTATTAGGATAGCCAAGAGCTTATTACAAGAGCATTTGAAGATCAAGAAGCCAAAGCCAACTGGATCTACCAACAATGCTAAAGCCAGCAGAGAAAGACAGCAGTCCAGCATGAGGCTGTCACTCAATTTGTCCCATCATCCAGCTCCAATATAATTCCAGGGACAAGGATGCCACAAATGAATGACCAACAACTACCTTCACCAAGATCTCAGGAAAATATTGCAGATGCAAAACCATTTCACGTTGGCCCCCTTTTAGCTAATTGCAAAACAAAAATGGCCATTCTCTTCATTTGAGCAAGAACGAGCATGGCTTTGACATATACCTTTGGCACTGATGGTTCCAGAACCGCTGAGCAACATTGACACTTCAAAAATTTCAATGTATTAGCAGCAAAAGGGAATTCAGAAAATCAGAAGACCTTGTGGGTGAGAGCAGAGTCCTATTGGAGACAGGAAAAAAGAACCAGGGAAAGATAGATTAGTCACTGTGAGTCCATGTGAACCCACATGCTTGTGCATGCTGTCAAAATACATGATGTCTATTGATATAGAGTGATTTAAAAATATATATTTTTTTTTTTCTTTTCCTCTTAGAAAAAAATTTTATTTAGCAAAATACCTTGATGAGTTATTTTGCTAAAAGAAGATAGATAGCCTTAGGGTTATCTTCCTGAGGACAGAAATAAAACAAAAAGAAAATGAAATTGCTTTGCATTATAAAGAATATGGAGTCTCTAGATAACTCTGTAGAGAAAGAATGAGGGTGCCAAAATGTTAATGATGTCGAAGTCTACAGAGATGAGCAAAGAAATTTGCTGGAAGCAACTGCTCAAGATGAACAATCTAGAAGAAATGGCTGCTGGAAGAAATTACTAAGGGGTTTTGAGAAGAGAAATGTTATTAATTGATTGTATGCTGAAAGCTTGATGAGATATAATGGCTTCTGGTGGCATAGTCCCTAAGGCATTTGACTGCTAACCAGAAGGTTGGTGGTTCAAACCCACCAGCCACTCCTTGGAAGGAAGACATGGCAATCTTCTTCCATAGAATCTACTTCCTTAGAAACTCAAGGAGGGGTCACTATAAGTCAGAATTGACTCTACGACAGTGAGTTTGTTTTTTTCATTTTCATTGCCTTAACATTCGGTACAAGTAGTCTGCTACACACAAATACCTTTTGTTGACGATGTTTATGAGAAATCAAAGAAAAGTTCTGTTGTTGTTATTAGGTGCCATAGAGTCAATTCTGATTTATAGCAACCCTGTGCAAAACAGAAAAGAAATGCTACCCAGCCATCTTTGCAATCATTGCTATGTTGGAGCACATTGTTGTAGCCACTGTGTCAATCCATGTTATGGTCTTCTTTTTCACTGACCCTCTACTTTACTAAACATGATGTCATTCTTCAGAGATTGGTCTCTCCTAATAATATGTCCCAAATAAGCAAGACTAAGGAGCATTCTGGTTATACTGCTTCTAAGACAGATTTGTTCATTCTACTGGCAGTCTATGGTATATTCAATATCTTTTGCCAACACCATAATTCAAATGCATTAATTCTTCTTCAGTCTTACTTATTCATTGTCCAGCTTTCCCATGAATACGAGGTGATTGAAAATACCATGTCATGGGTCAGGAACACATTAGTCCTCAAAGTGCTTTTAACATTTTAAACTGGTTTTTTTGCAGCAGATTTCCCCAATGCAGTGTTTCTTCTGTTTTTTTGTTTTTGTTTTTGTTTTTGTTTTTGTTTTTTTACTGCCACATCCATGGGCATTGATTATGAATCCAGGTAAAATGAAATCCTTGACAACTTCAATATTTCCTCCATTTATCACGATATCGCTTACTGGTACTCTTGTGAGGATTTTTGTTTCTTACATTGAGGTGTAATCCACAGTGAAAGCTGTAGTCTCTAATCTTCATGTGTAACGACTTCAAGTCCTCTATGCTTTCAGCAAACAAGGTTGTTTCATCTGCACATCATTCATTGTTAATGTATTACTTTCTTCTTCATGTAGTCCAGCTTCTCAGATTATTTGCTCAGCATACAGATTGACTAAGTATGGAGAAAGGATATAACCCTGACACACACCTTTTCCTAATTTAAAACACCAAGAAAACTGTGCTCCACATTTTGATGGAGTAAAATGAAGGCCTGTAGGAGGCAAGACATCAGGGTTCAGGAGAAACAGAATTTGAGGAAGTGATGAGCATGAGAAGATAAACCTTTAGCAATTAGAAGAAAATTGTAAATTATCATGTGATGTTAAGATATTACATATTATATATTTATACATAAATGTATAACAATACTGGGAAAATGCTGTTCTTTTTTATTTAAAATGAATCATCACACTGTTCAGTACTCCTCTAACTTCCATTTTTAATCATTGAAAAACCAAAAACCAAATGAAACCCATTGCCACCAAGTCAATTCCCACTGATAACAACCCTAAAGGACAGAGTAGAACTGCCTTTTAGCATGTAATTTTTCTAATTCCAGTTCTTCATTTGTGAAATGGGACTTGCCTGAATGACTGCTAATATTCCTAACAGTTTAAGATCTAATTCACTCATTAGCAAAATTCCAAATAACAGTCTGTTGTACAAATTGTGTTTCACAATAAACTCATACACAATTGAAAAAGAGAAGAAGTATATGGGTAGAATGTGGAAACAGCCTGGTTCATACGTGGCTCTTTTTTTCTTTCTTTAGGCAGAGGGAACCTGAAAAGCAGGAGCCCCAGGAAGACCTTGAGCAGTGAAGGACACAGTCATCAGCCAGCTGCTGCACAGGCAGCAGGAGGCCTTTCATTATAATTTTAGGAAATCATAAATAAATTTTGGACCAGAGATTTGCTCCCTAAAGAGGAGCACCCAGCCTCTTACAGCTTTTGCTAGTGGCAGGTTACACTTCCCTCTTGAGCCCACCTTCAGAGAATTCCATTGTCTTAGATCTCTACTTCCATCTACCTGCCAGCTCTATGCTAATTAAAGAGATTGCCAGTATTGCCACTGCTTTTTATTTTCTTTCCTGTACTTTTAAAATATCGTCTGTGACAGCCTCTGGTCATGCTAAACTGCCTCCCTGAATGATTTATTATCTCCCAAGGCATCACTTGGGTTTGGCTAATGCTGTAGTTAGGAAGTTACACAAGTGTGAGTGGTTTCCCCTCACCCTCACCCAATTTTCCCCATTAAGACCTCTTAGTTTTTAGTACACGATTTTGCAGAGCATAAGGTTTTGTTTTGTTTTGTTTTGTTTTGTTTTTAATTAGGATTTGGGTGAAGATTTACAGAGTAAATTCACCTTTCACACAGCAGTTCACATATACTTTGTCTCATGTCATTGACCAAAATTTACAATGCAGCAGCTCCCCTCCCACTTCCTCCCCATAGCTACCTCCTCCCAGTGTCCATCCCTTCACACTCTTCGAGAGGCCCATTGTCTGCCAACCCTGCATATGATCTTGGATACACTCTCCATTTAGACATACATAATTGTTTAGCTTGTTCACCCATCTATCGGTCCCTACACCCATGTTTGCTTTCACTGACAACCCAGTATTGTATTTACAAAGGGGTTCATATCTGTTGTTTGTACTGCCCATGTAACTCTCTCTGTCCCTCTCATCCCCAATGCCGCCATATTGGTCACTCACATTCGGTACATTGCCCTTCTCTTCACCCAAATCAATATTTATCTCTATCTATCTAACAGCATTCCCTCCCCTTCCCTCCCACCCCTGGT
>NW_006921967.1:2128490-2130866 GCF_000298275.1 Orycteropus afer afer | reverse complement strand
GGTATTTTCATGCAAATTCTTCTGCTAGTTGGGGTTTAGTCCAAATCTGCATCCTTTCCTTCAAGGCTCAGGGGTCCAGGATTATCTTCTGTGTCTGTATTAATTGGTTTCCCTTTTCTTTGTTGAAGAGGGTCTGTGCAATCCTTCTGCCTAGTCCGCCATCTTGCCCCGCCTCTTGTTTTGTTTTTTGAAAACACAAAAACACCTATACTGAAAATCATTACCTCTCCCAACCTGTCAAAAACTGCAAAAATAGGGCAATAAAGCTCCATGCCATTACTTCTTTGGGCATAGTGCCTAAGGCATTTGACTGCTAACCAGAAGGTTGGCGATCCAAACCCAGCAGCCACTCCATGGAAGGAAGACTGGGCAATCTACTTCTGTAAAGATTTGCCACCTCAGAAACCCAAAGGGGGTCACTGTGAGTTATAATAGACTTGGTATTAGTGAGTTTGGTTTGAGTTTTAAGCGTTTACTTTGTGTCAGGTACTGTCCAGTTCCTTTTGTTTCCACATTGGAAAACGCCTGAAGCTTTTGCCTGTCCAGGAAAACAAAAATAATTTTTATGTACAATTACATTAAGATTATCCATCCAAATATCCCATATATGCATCAAAACCTATTCTGAAACAGAGAGAGTATTCTTTTAAAAACTCAACTCATTTTGCTCTTTGACAGAAAGCTCTATCTCATACTTCTCTCATGGTTTTTCAGTGTTTTCTCTGCTTCCCTCTCATCAGGCTCTCAGGATGGGGATCAGCCCCAACAAGACAATCTCTATCAATTCCTACCTGGCAGCTCAATTCACAGCTGCTGGCTCTCTTTCCTCCATATCCTCAGGCTTTATTTCACAGTTGTAGGTTTCACTCAATAAACTTAATTGTACCTGGTTTTTCATCTTCCTGGAAGTGATTCATAACAGAGCTCCCAAACAAAGTAAACTTGAACAAAACACCCTCAGATACACACACACACACACACACACACATATTCACACCTTGCACAAATTTTATTATAAACCAAACTTTTCTCTATTAGTTGGAGGAAAAAAAGTCCCACTTGATGCAGTACTTTAAAAGCTAATATTTCTAATTCCAAAGAAAGGATTATTTTTTAGCTTTCTTAATTTATATAACCTTCCACAACTAATACGGCTTACAGAAAGAGAGAATTTTAGACTCTCAAATATGTTCCTGGCTTTAAACACTGGTTGAAGCACAAATAATATTGTAAGGTAATCAAACATTTTAATCTAATGCATAATGAGGTGATGCTGTTCTTAGGTGCCATCAAGTCTATTTTCAACTTGGTGATCCCATGTGACAGCATACAACTGCCCCATAGAGATTTCTAGACTATAATTTTTATGAGAGTAGATTGCCAGGTTTTTCTCCTGGTAGGTAATTTTGAACCACCAACCTTCCAGTTAGCAGCCAAGTCCTTAACCATTGTGCCACCAGGACTCTTTAATGGGATTATAGCAATCAATGTATCTGTAGAGTATGTATGGAAGTACATTGACATATGCATTAATGTATATGATATTGTAAACTTCCCACTCTACCTAAATACAACATACACAGAACAGGGAAAAAATATGAATCTTTTATTATAAATTTAATCAATGGATTAATAAGAAATTATTTTAAAGTTTCTTCTAAGATATTTGTGTGGCTAAGACAATAGATTTTTAAGAAGCATGTGACTCAACTATGACCTCAAAGACAAAATTCCAAAGTAGGGGACTCAAATACTACTTAATAATGGGAAGCACTATTCCACTTTAGAGAGGCAGCCTTTCCCTTTATATTGTTGCTGTTGTTGTTAGGGGAGCTCTGGTGGCATAGTGCCTAAGACATTGGACTGCTAACTAGAAGGCTGGCCATTCAAAACCACCAGCCACTCCTCAGAATGAAGGTTGGGCACTCTACTTCCATAGTGATACTGCCTCAGAAAACCAAGGAGGGGTCGCTGTGAGTCAGATCCGACTCAGTGTTGTTGTGTTGTTTTTGTTAGGTGCCATCAAGTGAGCTCCAGCTCATGGTGACCGTATGTGCAACAGAATGAAACACTGGCCCATCTTATGACATCCTCACAATCTTTGCTGTGCTTTATTAGTCCATGATTCAGCTACTATGTCAACCCATCTGGCTGAGAGTCTTTCTCTTTTTTGCTGACCCTGTAATTTACCAAGTGTGAGTCAATCTGAAGCCAGAGTTCTAGCAGCCTCCAGGAAAATCTTTAACCAGAAACCTTTTAGTGTCAGCAATGCTAACAGGACTTTTGTAATTCTAAACACTCCTTAGGGCCTTTATCTGCCCTCCAGTCTCAGCAGGTATCAAGGAACTTCCTCCGAACTCAGCACGCATCACAAAA